>NC_087349.1:36407133-36710163 GCF_030014295.1 Loxodonta africana
TATAGGTATATGACATGAAGACAACTGGTCAATTCCGTGGGGGAAGCGATCGAGCCAGTTTTCTTTTGTTGTTTTTTGCTTTGTTTTGTTTGGCTTCAGGAAAATCAACCTATAGAATATTTGTTTTTTTCACTCATTTCACTTTTAGAACATAGCTTGTCAGTGATCTGACATTCATTATCCTCATCCCTCAGAACATGGATTAATCATGCCTGAACCTCGGTTCTCTTAGCTGTGTGACCTTGGACTGGTCACTTAATCATTCTATGATTCAGTTTCTTCATCTGTAAAATGAAGAGATTAGATTAGGTCAGGGTAGACAAACTTTTTTTTTGTAAAGGATGGGTAGTTAATATTTTAGGCTTTGCAGGCCATATGGTCTCCATCACAATTACTCAACTCTGCCATTGCAGTGCAAAAGCAGCCTTAGACAATATGTAAATGAATGAGCATTTCTGTGTTCTGACAAAACACTATTTACGAAAGCAGGAATTGGGACAGATCTGGCCTTTAAGCCATAGTTCACTGACCCCTGAGATCTTGTCTCAAGTCTTTTACAAATCTACGCATTTATGGTCAGAACATAGAAAGTACCTGAAAATCACCAGGGGAATGAACCCGCCTCAAGTCCCTCGTGACCTAGAATTAAAGGTAAATAGGAATTCCCCTTCACAGAATAATCCTCTGACAAATGAATGAGGCCTAAGTAAATCCAGGTAATTAACAGATTAGCAATTCAATCCTGGCCAGTAAACACACATTTCATCGGCGGCCGTAGGCTACACAGATGCCATAAAATCCAGGCCTAGTTTCCAGGTTGTTTCTGGATTAAGAGAAGAATATACACATTATCCAGCAAGAATAATAGCGTTTCACTGAAGGTTTTGTTGCTTTTGACAGCACTGAAGGAACTGAAGCATAAATATATATATTAAATAAATATTTATAAATATAAATATACATACAGTATATATATATATTAGTTAACATTGTAGCTTTAAGCTTATAGGCAAAGGAGAATCATTTTGCACTTCTGTATACAGTACCTATCTCATTGAGTAGCTCAGACTGTTGTTATTGGATGCAATCAAATCAATTTCAACTCACAGCAACCCTATGTGACAGAGTAGTGTTGCCTCATAGGTTTTTCTAGGCTGTGATATTTACGGAAGCAAAATGCCAGGTCTTTCTCCCACGGAACGGGTTTGAACCACCAACTTTTACGGTTGGTAGCCAAGCTCTTAAACATCGCACCACCAGGACATCTTTGGAGATGATTAGGGCCACAAAAGTCAAGGGTGTGTGCTAATCCTTTGTAAAGGTCTATAGTCTCACTCAGGAGCCTGGATGGTGAAGTGGTTAAGCGCTTAGCTGTTAACCGAAAGGTAGGCAGTTGAAACCCACCAGCCACTCCATGGGAGAAAGATGTAGCAGTCTGCTTCTGTAAAGATTACAGCTTTGGAAACCCTATGGGGGCAGTTCTACTCTGTCCTACAGGGTCGTTATGAGTCAGAATTGACTCAACAGCAATGAGTTTGATTTGGGGTTAATAGTTTCACTCTATTCCACTACTATGAACTGCACATACACATACACACACACGGAGACCACAGAGCTAGAGAATGCTATACACTGTACATAGCCAAAGAAGCCCTGGTGGCACTATGGTTAAGCACTTGGCTTGAAGGGTTGGGGGTTCAAACCCACCAGCGGCTTCTCAGGAAAAAAGACCTGGCAATCTGCTCTCATAAAGATTATGGCCTAGGATATGCTCTGGAGCAGTTCTACTCTGTTTGATAGGGTCACTATAAGTTGGAATGACAGCACACAACAACTTACATAACCAGAGACCTACTGGATAACTGTGTCCTGAAAGATGATTCTGTTACATTCAAAATAAGTTTAAAAGGCTTATACGGGTGTTTCAACTGCCCAAGAAACATGTCCATGTAATAAAGAATCCCAGGATAATAAAAATAATGACAGAGTCCATTTGGTTTACAGCATAGTTTTTCAACCTCAGCACTATTGACATTTCAGGCCAGATAATTCTTTGCTGTGGGCAGCTATGCTGTGCTCTGTAGAATGTTTAACAGCATCTGCAGCTCTACTCACTAGATGGTAGTACAAATAACTCTCCCTTCACCCCCCTCACCCCCTTCACCCCAGCCTCAGCCCCCAGCTGTGACAAAAATGTTCCAGACATTGCCAAATGCTCTCTGGGGACAAATCGAGAACCATTGGCTAGTTGAGATCCATTGGCTTACAGAAACTTAAATTATTTATTTGGCCATAAATTATCTCCCATGCCTCAGGAGTCAAGTAATATCCTAGAAAAAATCTGATATTCACAAGTATTTTTATTACATTGACTTCCTATGTTCCCTTCAACTAATTCTTTCCCCCTCCCATAATATCATAGCTATCCCTCAGACGACAACAAAAAGAAAAGGGGAGGCGGGGCCAAGATGGCGGACGAGGTGGACGCTACCCCGGATCCTTCTTGCAACAAAGACTCAGAAGAACAAGTGAATCGATCACATACATAACAATCTACGAACCCTGAACAACAAACACAGATTTAGAGATGGAGAACGAACAAATACGGAAAGGCAGCGATTGTTTTCAGAGCCTGGAGCCAGCGTACCAGTCAGGCGGCTTCATTAACATCCGAATTGCCTGAGCCAGAGGGAGAATTCTGATAGGGATCTGACTGCATTTTTTTTTTAGCGGATTTTCTGGAAAAACTAGTTTCCCAGTGATGGCTCGGAGACAGCAGTCCATATCAAACCACATAAAGAAGCAGACCATGACAGCTTCTCCAAGCCCCCAAACAAAAGAATCAAAATCTTTCTCAAATGAAGATACAATCCTGGAATTATCAGATACAGAATATAAAAAACTAATTTACAGAATGCTTCAAGACATCACAAACGAAATAAGGCAAACTGCAGAAAAAGCCAAGGAACACATTGATAAATCTGGTGAAGAACTCAAAAAGATTATTCAAGAAAATAGTGGAAAAATTAATAAGTTGCAAGAATCCATAGAGAGACAGCATTCAGAAATCCAAAAGATTAACAATAAAATTACAGAATTAGACAATGCAATAGGAAGTCAAAGGAGCAGACTCGAGCAATTAGAATGCAGACTGGGACATCTGGAGGACCAGGGAATCAACACCAACATAGCTGAAAAAAAATCAGATAAAAGAATTTAAAAAAATGAAGAAACCCTAAGAATCATGTGGGACTCTATCAAGAAGGATAACTTGCGGGTGATTGGAGTCCCAGAACAGGGAAGGGGGACAGAAAACAGAGAGAAAATAGTTGAAGAACTCCTGACACAAAACTTCCCTGAGATCATGAAAGACAAAAGGATATCTATCCAAGATGCTCATCGAACCCCATTTAAGATTGATCCAAAAAGAAAAACACCAAGACATATTATCATCAAACTCGCCAAAACCAAAGATAAACAGAAAATTTTAAAAGCAGCCAGGGAGAAAAGAAAGGTTTCCTTCAAGGGAGAATCAGTAAGAATAAGTTCAGACTACTCAGCAGAAACCATGCAGGCAAGAAGGGAATGGGACGACATATACAGAGCACTGAAGGAGAAAAACTGCCAGCCAAGGATCACATATCCAGCAAAACTCTCTCTGAAATATGAAGGCCAAATTAAGATATTTACAGATAAACACCAGTTTAGAGAATTTGCAAAATCCAAACCAAAGCTACAAGAAATACTAAAGGATATTGTTTGGTCAGAAAACCAATAATATCAGATACCAGCACAACACAAGGTCACAAAACAGAACGTCCTGATATCAACTCAAATAGGGAAATCACAAAAACAAACAAATTAAGATTAATTTTAAAAAAATAATAATAATACACATAACAGGGAATCATGGAAGTCAATAGGTAAAAGATCACAATAATCAAAAAGAGGGACTAAATATAGGAGGCATTGAACTGCCAGATGGAGAGTGATACAAGGCAATATAGAACGATACAAGTTAGGTTTTTACTCAGAAAAATAGAGGTAAATAATAAGGTAACCACAAAAAGGTATAACAACTCCATAACTCAAGATAAAAGCCAAGAAAAACGTAACAACTCAACTAACATAAAGTCAAACACTATGAAAATGAGGATCTCACAATTTACTAAGAAAAACGTCTCAGCACAAAAAAGTATGTGGAAAAATGAAATTGCCAACAACACACATGAAAAGACATCAAAATGACAGCACCAAAAACTTACTTATCTATAACTACGCTGAATGTAAATGGACTAAATGCACCAAAAGAGAGACAGAGAGTCACGGACTGGATAAAGAAACACGATCCATCTATATGCTGCCTACAAGAGACACACCTTAGACTTAGAGACACAAACAAACTAAAACTCAAAGGATGGAAAAAACTATATCAAGCAAACAATAAGCAAAAAAGAAGAGGAGTAGCAATATTAATTTCTGACAAAATAGACTTTAGACTTAAATCCACCACAAAGGATAAAGAAGGACACTATATAATGATAAAAGGAACAATTGATCAGGAAGACATAACCATATTAAATATTTATGCACCCAATGACAGGGCTGCAAGATACACAAATCAAATTTTAACAGAATTGAAAAGTAAGATAGACACCTCCACAATTATAGTAGGAGACTTCAATACACCACTTTCGGAGAAGGACAGGACATCCAGTAAGAAGCTCAACAGAGACACGGAAGACCTACTTACAACAATCAACCAACTTGACCTCATTGACTTATACAGAACTCTCCATCCAACTGCTGCAAAATATACTTTTTTTTCTAGCGCACATGGAACATTCTCTAGAATAGACCACATATTAGGTCATAAAACAAACCTTTGCAGAGTCCAAAACATCGAAATATTACAAAGCATCTTCTCAGACCACAAGGCAATAAAACTAGAAATCAATAACAGAAAAACTAGGGAAAAGAAATCAAATATTTGGAAAATGAACAATACCCTCCTGAAAAAAGACTGGGTTATAGAAGACATCAAGGAGGGAATAAGGATATTCATAGAATGCAACGAGAATGAAAATACTTCCTATCAAAACCTCTGGGACACAGCAAAAGCAGTGCTCAGAGGCCAATTTACATCGATAAATGCACACATACAAAAAGAAGAAAAAACCAAAAGCAGAGAACTGTCCCTACAACTTGAACAAATAGAAAGTGAGCAACAAAAGAACCCATCAGGTACCAGAAGAAAACAAATAATAAAAATTAGAGCTGAACTAAATGAATTAGAGAACAGAAAAACAATTGAAAGAATTAACAAAGCCAAAAGCTGGTTCTTCGAAAAAATTAACAAAATTGATAAACCATTGGCTAGACTGACTAAAGAAATACAGGAAAGGAAACAAATAACCCGAATAAGAAACGAGAAGGACCACATCACAACAGAACCAAATGAAATTAAAAGAATCATTTCAGATTACTACGAAAAATTGTACTCTAACAAATTTGAAAACCTAGAAGAAATGGATGAATTCTTGGAAAAACACTACCTACCTAAACTAACACATTCAGAAGTAGAACAACTAAATAGACCCATAACAAAAAAAGAGATTGAAACCGTAATCAAAAAACTTCCAACAAAAAAAAGCCCTGGCCCGGACGGCTTCACTGCAGAGTTCTACCAAACTTTCAGAGAAGAGTTAACACCACTACTACTGAAGGTATTTCAAAGCATAGAAAATGACGGAATACTACCCAACTCATTCTATGAAGCCATCATCTCCCTGATACCAAAACCAGGTAAAAACATTACAAAAAAAGAAAATTATAGACCTATATCCCTCATGAACATAGATGCAAAAATCCTCAACAAAATTCTAGCCAATAGAATCCAACAACACATCAAAAAAATAATTCACCATGATCAAGTGGGATTTCTACCAGGTATGCAAGGCTGGTTTAATATCAGAAAAACCATTAATGTAATCCATCACATAAATAAAACAAAAGACAAAAACCACATGATCTTATCAATTGATGCAGAAAAGGCATTGACAAAGTCCAACACCCATTTATGATAAAAACTCTCACCAAAATAGGAATTGAAGGAAAATTCCTCAACATAATAAAGGGCATCTATGCAAAGCCAACAGCCAACATCACTCTAAATGGAGAGAACCTGAAAGCATTTCCTTTGAGAACGGGAACCAGACAAGGATGCCCTTTATTACCGTTCTTATTCAACATCGTACTTGAAGTCCTAGCCAGGGCAATTAGGCTAGACAAAGAAATAAAAGGTATCCGGATTGGCAAGGAAGAAGTAAAGTTATCACTATTTGCAGATGACATGATCTTATACACAGAAAACCCTAAGGAATCCTCCAGAAAACTACTGAAACTAATAGAAGAGTTTGGCAGAGTCTCAGGTTATAAAATAAACATACAAAAATCACTTGGATTCCTCTACATCAACAAAAAGAACACCTAAGAGGAAATAACCAAATCAATACCATTCACAGGAGCCCCCAAGAAGATAAAATACTTAGGAATAAATCTTACCAAGGATGTAAAAGACCTATACAAAGAAAACTACAAAGCTCTACTACAAGAAATTAAAAAGGACCTACTTAAGTGGAAAAACATACCTTGCTCATGGATAGGAAGATTTAACATAGTAAAAATGTCTATTCTACCAAAAGCCATCTATACATATAATGCACTTCCGATCCAAATTCCAATGTCATATTTTAAGGGGATAGAGAAACAAATCACCAATTTCATATGGAAGGGAAAGAAACCCTGGATAAGCAAAGCATTACTGAAAAAGAAGAAGAAAGTGGGAGGCCTCACTCTACCTGATTTCAGAACCTATTATACAGCCACAGTAGTCAAAACAGCCTGGTAGTGGTACAACAACAGGCACATAGACCAATGGAACAGAATTGAGAACCCAGATATAAATCCATCCACGTATGAGCAGCTGATATTTGACAAAGGACCAGTGTCAGTTAATCGGGGAACAGATAGTCTTTTTAACAAACGGTGATGGCATAACTGGATATCCATTTGCAAAAGAGTGAAACAGGACCCATACCTCACACCATGCACAAAAACTAACTCCAAGTGGATCAAAGACCTAAACATAAAGACTAAAACGATAAAGATCATGGAAGAAAAAATAGGGACAACCCTAGGAGCCCTAATACAAGGCATAAACAGAATGCAAAACATTACCAAAAATGATGAAGAGAAACCCGATAACTGGGAGCTCCTAAAAATCAAACACCTATGCTCATCTAAAGACTTCACCAAAAGAGTAAAAAGACCACCTACAGACTGGGAAAGAATTTTCAGCTATGACATCTCCGACCAGCACCTGATCTCCAAAATCTACATGATTCTGTCAAAACTCAACCACAAAAAGACAAACAACCCAATCAAGAAGTGGGCAAAGGAAATGAACACACATTTCACTAAAGAAGATATTCAGGCAGCCAACAGAGAAAATGCTCTCGATCATTAGCCATTAGAGAAATGCAAATTAAAACTACGATGAGATTCCATCTCACACCAACAAGGCTGTTTTTTAATCCAAAAAACACAAAATAATAAATGTTGGAGAGGCTGCGGAGAGATTGGAACTCTTATACACTGCTGGTGGGAATGTAAAATGGTACAACCACTTTGGAAATCTATCTGGCATTTTCTTAAAAAGTTAGAAATAGGACTACCATACAACCCAGATATCCCACTCCTCGGAATATACCCTAGACATACAAGAGCCTTCACACAAACAGGTATATGCACACCCATGTTTATTGCAGCTCTGTTTACAATAGCAAAAAGCTGGAAGCAACCAAGGTCTCCATCAACAGATGAATGGGTAAATAAATTGTGGTATATTCACACATGGAATACTACGCATCGATAAAGAACAGTGATGAATCTCTGAAACATTTCGTAACATGGAGGAACCTGGAAGGCATTATGCTGAGAGAAATTAGTCAGAGGCAAAAGGACAAATATTGTATAAGACCACTATTATAAGATCTTGAGAAATAGTAAAAACTGAGAAGAACACATACTTTCGTGGTTACAAAGTGGGGAGGGAGGGAGGGAGGGAGAGGGTTTTTTATTGATTAATCAGTAGATAAGAACTGCTTTGGGTGAAGGGAAAGACAACACTCAATACATGGAAGGTCAGCTCAATTGGACTGGACCAAAAGCAAAGAAGTTTCCAGGATAAAATGAATGCTTCAAAGGTCAGCGGAGCAGGGGCGGGGGTCTGGGGAACATGGTTTGAGGGGACTTCTAAGTCAATTGGCAAAATAATTCTATTATGAAAACATTCTGCATCCCACTTTGAATTGTGGCGTCTGGGGTCTTAAATGCTAACAAGCGGCCATCTAAGATGCATCAATTGGTCTCAACCTACCTGGAGCAAAGGAAAATGAAGAACACCAAGGTCACACGACAACTAGGAGCCCAAGAGACAGAAAGGGCCACATCAACCAGAGACCTACATCATCCTGAGACCAGAAGAACTAGTTGGTGCCCAGCCACAACTGATGACTGCCCTGACAGGGAGCACAACAGAGAACTCCTGAGGGAACAGGAGATCAGTGGGATGCAGACCCCGAATTCTCATAAAAAGACCATACTTAATGGTCTGACTGAGACTGGAGGAATCCCGGCGGCCATGCTCCCCAGACCTTCTTCTGTCGGCACAGGACAGGAACCATCCCCGAAGACAACTCATCGGACATGAAAGGGACTGGTCAGCGGGTGGGAGGGAGATGCTGATGAAGAGTGAGCTAATTATATCAGGTGGACACTTGAGAGTATGTTGGCAGCTCTTGTCTGGAGGGGGGATGGGAGGATAGAGAGAGAGGGAAGCTGGCAAAATTGTCATGAAAGGAGAGACTGAAAGGGCTGACTCAATAGGGGAAGAGCAGGTGGGAGTACGGAGTAAGATGTATGTAAACTTATATGTGACAGACTGATTGGATTTGTAAATGTTCACTTGAAGCTTAATAAAAGTTAATAAAAAAAATTAAATTAAAAAAAAAAAGAAAAGGGGAGGAGACATTATGTGGAGAAAGTGTACTTCTGTCTTCGTCCTTTGCCCTAAGCAGTTTCCAACCTTTGCCCAATGGAAATGTATCATTTCTAAATTTTACACACTATGTATTTTACACTATGTATCCCACTTAACCCTTAAAACAGTGTTCATCATTGCTTTATCCAATTACTGGTCAAAAGATCTTAAGGAGCCTTAGTCCATACTTCAATGACCCAGCACTAAATCAGCCTTATGAACTTGGACTCTTGAGTCCCTGATTTCTGTTGGCTTCTTTCTTATTCCTATAACACCTAAATCCCTACCTGGCTTCTACAATCTCTGGCTCTGTCTGTACTCCAGACACCATTGCTGGGTCCCTACTACCTGTCACACATTTTCCAACTCATAATCTATTGTTGGGACTTCGTAAGTTCATCTTCCTGCTAATATCTTCCCCTGTCTGCCCTGTGCTTATGGTTCTACCCAATCTCAGTGTTCCATTGTTGGATTCTGGTCATAAAATGTCTACTTATTCATTTTAAAGAATCAGTAATCATAGAAAATGCATGCAAAAGATGGACAAGGCATGCAAAAGATGGACAATGAATAAGGAAGACTTCAGAAGAACTGACGCCTTTGTATTACTGTGTTGGCAAAGAATATTGAAAATACATGGACTGCCAAAAGAATGAACAAATCTGTCTTGGAAGTATAGCCGGAATGCTCCTTGGAAACAAGGATGGAGAGACTTCGTCTCACGTACCTTGGACATGTTACCAGGAGAGACCAGTCCCTGAGAAGGACATCATGCTCGATAAAGTAGAGGGTCAGCAAAAAAGAGGAAGACCCTCAACGAGATGGATTGACTCAGTGGCTGCAACAATGGACTCACGTATAATGATTGTGAGGATGGCACAGGATGGGGTAGTGTTTTGTTCTGTTGTACATAGGGTCACTGTGAGTCAGAACCAACTCAATGGCACCTAACAACAACATCATAGAAAAAAGATGTGAGAAGCAGCTGTGTGGTTACTACAAAAGCATTCCACCTTGAAGAGTTTCCTAGTATAACCTGAAAACCAGAACTCTGATTATGAAAAGAAAAACCATCATAGAAAATATTGTTATGTTGTCTTGCTATGATTTCAGGCTTTGCAGCATTCTGAGCCATATGGGAACTTCTGCTCTCTGACATTTTAGGTGGAGAGAGAACAAACAGAAAGAAATCAGGTGATACCAGTGACCCATTAATGGTCTTTCTCTGCATAGAAAAGAAAAATAATGAAGACAATAAAAAACAAAAGGTAAACATGAGATATTAATTTTAAAAATTGCATAAAATCATGTTTTCCTTCAATTTTCAGGGCAATAAAATTTTGTTGTTGTTGTCAGGTGCCGTCAAGTTGGTTCTGACTCATAGCAACCCTATGCACGACAGAACGAAACACTACCTGCTCCTGAGCCATCCTTACAATCGTTGTTATGCTTGCACTCATTGTTGCAGCTACTGTATCAATCCACTTGGTTGAGGGTCTTCCTCTTTTCCACTGACCCTGTACTTTGCCAAGCATGATGTCCTTCTCCAGGGACTGATCCCTCTTGAAAACATGTCCAAAGTATGTAAGACATAGTCTCGCCATCCTTGCTTCTAAGGAGCATTCTGGTTGTACTTCCTAAGACAGATTTGTTCTTTCTTTTGGCAGTCCATGGTATATTCAATATTCTTCGCCAACACCACAATTCAAACGTGTCAATTTGAATAAATAAATAAAATTAGGTCATGTTTAATTACAAATATAGCCATGTCTATTAATGTACCCTTCCTTCAGTAGTCATATATCTAGGAAAAGTTTATTCAAGCAAAAAGTATGACCAGGAAAATTTTATTTAAGCATGAATGATGATTTTATTTAAGCATGAAAGATGATTTTATTTCATCTCTGAGATGAGAACAAGGAGGAAATCTGTTTACTTGGCTCGTACTACATATAATGAGGCACCAATAAAGAATATTTGAATTATAAATGCCCTAAATTGTGCAGCCTTAACTGTAAGACATGTTGGATCTCCAAAGGCTGGCAGAAGAGAAGACCATGAGCCAGAACATAGGGGGGCAGAGAAGAGGGACAGTTGATAGAGTTGAGGTAGGGATGGTGGAAGCTAACCCAGCTGAAGGTCTACAGCATGAAAGGCTGCCTGCTGTGCAAATCTCAGTGACAAAGAGGATTGTCCCAATGCTCAGGGTAAGGTCACTTCCACAGAGACATATAGGGTAGAGACCCATGGCAAGTGCGACAAGGGTAATGCCACGGTTCAAAGAGGGTCCATCTGGCTGGAAGCACATCCCCAGCCAACAGACCAAAGGGTGTAGACAGAGAAAGGGACAAAAAAGGTGAAGTTGACAAGTTCTGGATTGACTGTCAGGCCTCAAACAAATAGGGTTTCAGATCAAGGCTTGAGTTTCAGGTGCAAGCAGAAGTACAAATCAGGAATAAGGCCAAAAGTCCAAGACATCTATTTCCACAATTCAACCACTGGAAAGTACGAGGTTCTACTATTTCCAAGCCTCTTCCATCCATTCACTCATCTAATCCTTTGTTTAATAAATATATACTAAATACCTACTATATGTGAGGCACTGTGCCTACCCCTGTGGATTCAATGGGAGAAAAATAAACATGGTCCCTGCCCTTACAAAGAACTTTGCTGGCATTGCTTCAGGGTTTGGACAATGAATAAGGGAGACCAAAGAATTGACGTCTTTGAATTATGGCATTGGTGAAGAACACTGAATATACCATAGACTAGCAGAAGGACGAACAAATTTGTTTTGGAAGAAGTACAGCCAGGATGTTTATTAGAAGCAAGGATGGCGAGACTTCATCTCACATAGTTTGGACGTGTTATCAGGAGGGACCAGTCCCTAGAGAAGGACATCATGCTTGGTAAAGTAGGGGGCCAGCGAAAAAGAGGAAGACCCTCAACAAGATGGACTGACACAGTGGCTGCAACAATGGTCTCAAGCGTAGCAATAATTGTGAGGATGGCATAGGACAGGGCATTGTTTCTTTCAGTTGTACATAGGGGTGCTATGAGTTGGAATCAACTCAACAGCACCTAACAACATAACAACAACAAATATATAGATTGAAAAGCTTCATCGAGGCAGGATTGATGGACATTCCCAGAACTAGCAAGACTGAGCTACTGGTGCCCTTGGAAAATTCCACTCCAGCCCACAGGCAGCTGGATTGGTAACAAGGAAACATAGTGGATTTTGGATTCAGAGAAATGTGGTTCTACCACTTAATATGAACATACAAAATACTCAATAAAAGGAGGCCATTATTATTATTAGCAACAGTAGCAATAATAAAATTCCATTAGGATTCAGTCAGGAGACAGAAACCATACCAGTTATTAAAGCAGAAAGAATTTAAGATAAAGAATTGTTAAGTCAGATCAAAGTTGTTAATTGGGCACAGTAAGAGAACATTAAGGCATCACTGAGGAAACAACAAGAAGCAGCTACCATCCCAAGGGCTAGAGGAACACAGGGAGGGAGCTGAAGGACAGCTTCTTATCAACACTTAGCGGCCTGGAGGACAGCCCACAGAGCTGAACCTGTGACTTTTGAGAAAGGAGGAAGCTCAGATCATGCTGAGGCCCTGAGCTCAGAGGGAGGAGGCGGTCCATGGGGCAGGAGCCCAGGCCTCCGAGGAGATTATTCCAGCAGCTGGTGCTGGGGTGTCTACCCATTGCCATGGAGTTGATTCCAACTCATAAAGACCCTATAGACAGAGTAGAACTTCCCCATATGGTTTTCAAGGAGTGGCTGGTGGATTTGAACAGCCCATTTTCTTTCGTTAGCAGCTGAGTTCTTAACCACTGTGCCACCAGAGTGTCTACAGAGGTGCAGAGAGGCTTGTTCTATAAATGTTGGTAAAAACTGAAAACTGGACTCAACTGCTGTTACTGGAACAAACTGCTGTTGCAGGGGTGAAGAAGCATTGCTGGGGCAACGCTCGTGGGAAAAGAAAGCAAATAAGAGGAAAAACAGGGACAACAGCAAACAGGAAGGAGTATGTTCCATCTGCCTCCTTCAGCTTGCCGTCTCCTTCAAACACCCCTACTGACAGAGTGTAACCACCTGGCAAAGCAGAAATGTGATTTGCAAATGCCCATCCCCACTATTAAGGAGCGTTGGTGGCACAGTGGCAAGCAATTGGCTCCTAACTAAAGGTCAGTGGTTTAAACCCATGAGCCAATCCGCGGGGGAACAAAAACCTGGTGATCTGCTCCTGTAAAGATTACAGCCTAAGAAACTCAATGGGGCAGTTCTACTCTGTCCTACAAGGTCTATGAGTCGAAATTGACTTGAAGGCACCCAACAGCAACATCCCCACTATTAAAGAAGCAAAATATAGAAGGGTGGGTATGAAGCTGAGAGAGATAACATAATAACAATCCCGTAATCTAGGGGAAATTCTTTACCTGAGACATGATTCGTCGTAAAATAAGGATAATAGAGATAGTGCCTACCAAAAAAGATGTTTTGAGAATAGGAGATAATGTATATCAAGCACTTCACATAGTGCTTGACAAATAAAATGCATTACTTCTCAACAATTAATGGTTTCTGCTGGGTCCTGATTCATCCTTCCAAGTACATCTGCCACCCCCAGTGCCTTCCTTAAAAAACTTCTTTGTAGAGCCCTGTGTGTGGCCTAATCTTTTGCCGGAATATATCTCAGCAGGAAACCCTATTTATAACGCCTCAGCCAACAGGGAGCTCTTTTAGGTTGGGGACCATGTTTGGATTTTAGATTTTTTACTTTCATTCCTCTCTGTCATCCTGAAAATGTGGCAAAAAATATCACCTAGGTCCTACTTTTTCCTTACCCCCTTCAACCCAATAGGCTAGCTGCCCTGATCCATGAAGGCACATTCAAGTTTCTTCTTTCTTCTCCATGATTAGTTCTAGCAAGACTTCAACTTGATCCGACATCTCCTCACCCTAAAAAATACCTTGTGACCTGGGAGGATCGTATACCCAATATCATGATTGAATTATGTCCCCCAAAAAATGTGTTTATCAACTTGGTTAGGCCATGATTCCTAGTATTGTTTGGGTGTCCTCCATTTTGTGATTGTAATTTTATGTTGGGAGGATTAGAGTGGGATTGTAACACCACCCTTATTCAGGTCACCTCCCTGATCCAAGGTAAAGGGAGTTTCCCAGGGTGTGCCTTGCACCACCTTTTATCTCACAAGAGATAAAAGGAAAGGGAAGCAAGCCAGAGAGTTCGGGACCTCATACCACCAAGAAAGAAGCACCAGGAGCAGAGCACATCCTGTAGACCTGGGGTTCCTGCACAGAGAAGCTCCGAGTCCAGGGGAAGATTGATGAGAAAGACCTTCTTCCAGAGCCAACAGAGAGAGAAAGCCTTCCCCTGGAGCCTACACCCTGAATTTGGACCTGTAGCCTACTAGGCTGTGGAAAACAAATTTCTCTTTGTTAAAGCCATCTGCTTGTGGTATTTCTGTCATAGCAGCACTAGATGACTAAGATACCCAACAAGTGGACATTGGAACGTTTCACCATTTTTCTGATGTTCTCCATTTGGCAGCCACCAGCCCAGACAACAGAAACCTTAGGCCTAGGAAGGACAATTAATGAAAGCAAGACAGCATCAGGTGCCATGTGGCACATTTTAAAATCAAGAGCCACCATGTCCGTGAATAGCCTGTAACAACCACCTCCTGCAAAAAAGCAAAATTTAGAGCTTCTATAATCTTGCCTGATATAATTGGTTCTTACCACAGTTCCTTCCCTTTCTGATCCATGGCTCATGTGATTCTGCCTTTATTTATTTAAATAATTCATTTTTTATTCTGGTGAGTATATATACAACAAAAGCATTCTCATCTCAATTTTTTTTTACGTGTACAATTCAGTGACATTAATTACATTCATCATGTTTTACAACCATTAGCACTACCGTTTCCAGTTTTTTGCCTCACTGTTTGAGACATATATTAGCTTGACTGCTCATTTATCTTTTTTTTATGATTTTATTTTGTCATCGTTGTTGAAAATATACATAGCCTAATCTTGGGAAATTTTCTTAACCTTGAAGCCTCACTTAATTCCTTGTGAAATGACACCCATAATAACTATCTCACAGGTTTGTTGTAAGGATTAGTTTAAAAATATATATATATACATGTGCATCACTCATCACTAGCCTGGCATGCATTGAGCATTTAAATACCTGTGAGGTTCTGTGCGGTTCCTCTCTGAGTCTCCCAACAGTCTCCTGATTTCAGCCTCACCTGCACATGAATTTCTAATCATAGAATCAACTTTTTGTTTGCTTATTGGCCAGAACTGACAAACCCAGCTCCTCTAGGGACTAGGACTCTGCCTCAGCCCCAAGTCATGCCTGGATAACACCCAGCCCACATAGATTTCTCTTCCTCTGAATGCTGTGGGGACTTCATCACGTTTGGTCCAGTACTGCTCCTTAACAATTCTGCATGGGCTCTCTTTATCTTGCAAAATGGAGTGTCAGCTCCTGAACAGAAGGGGCTATGTCTTATATTTATTTTATGTTCCCCCTTAGTGCCCCTTGCAATCTTTGCAGTACCTATTGGCTGGGGTTCTACTTCAAATAAGAGGGACACTGGCAGAGCCAAAGCCTTCCAATTCCATTGCCTGCTCTTGGGTTCCATGTATCACCATCAATCAATCATCATCACTATGTCAGTTAATGCAGAGAGCTCTATTAGATCAGAAGGTAATCATAGGGGAAGACAGGAAGAAAATAAAAAGATATATGACATGATTATTGTCCTCAAAGGTTTACAATCTATTGGCACAGAAAAAGCAAAAATAAAGAGATTGGTAAAGCTACAGGTAAAAAATGACAAGTGTCCATGAGTGTTACAGATAGCCCAGGAGTTTAGGCGGCCATGGGTGCTTTACAGAAAAATTCCACAAGAGGTTAGCTTCAGAAAAACACAAGCACTAGGGTGTATTTTCTTTGGAGTTAAGATGTTTCTTCAGGAAAAAAAAAAAAAAAAGTATCTGCCTACTAACTCTGAGATGAAATTATTACATATTTTTTCAAGATAGTAATAACAACAACACTTCAGGCATTACAACAGATTCTACATACTATTGCTAATGTTAAAAAAATTTTTTAAAGGCAATATTCCTACTTATAGATGAAGAAACAAAGAAATTATGTTACTTGTCTGCAGATATAGAGCTAGTAAGTATTGGATTTGAACACAGATTGGTCTGATTCCAAAGCATGTATTCTTCCTACTATACAACTCATTCAGTCATCAAATATTTATGGACAAGTATTATGCTGAATATATAAAACTAAAAAAAAAAAAGCAAACATGATTTCTTTCTTCAAGTGGCTCAAAGTTGGACGGGGAGACAGTTACATAAAGAGGCCATTCCAACAAAATGTGATGAGTCCAACAATAGATAGATAGTAAAAGAAATGATGTAGGACATAGAAGTTAAACCTAATCCATTCTGACAAACCCTGGAAAGTTTCCTGGGGGAGTAGAATTCTTTGTTCAGTCTTAAGAGATAAAATAACAATAATAGCTTATATTTGTATACTTACTAAACCCGTTGCCATCTATTTGATTCCAACTCATGGTAATCCCACATGTTACAGAGTAGAACTGCTCTATAGGATTTTCTTGGCTGTAACATTTTCAGAAGCAGATCATTGGGCTTTTCTTTTGTGGCACTGCTGGGTGGGTTTGAACCTCCAACCCTTAGGGTAGTAGTCAAGCATAAATAATTTGCACCAGAGGCAGATACCATTATTAGCACTGTTTTACAGATGAGAAGGAGTCCCTGAGTGGTGCAAACTGTAAATATACTCAGTTCCTAATCGAAAGGTTAGGGGTTTGAGTCTACCCGGTCGTGCCTTAGAAGAAAGGCCTGGCAGCCTACTTCTGAAAAATCAGCCGGTGAAAACCTTAGGGAGTACAGTTCCACTCTGACACACATGGCATTGCCATGAGTCAGCAACTGGCCAAACTGAGGCCCTGAGATACAAGCAACTTGCCCAAGCTTAAAAAGTTTATAAATAAGTGATAGAACCAGGATATTAGCCTGTTCTCTCTTAATCTAAATAAGTCTCTTATCTAACGGAGAAGAGATTGACATCATCAAGGATTTCATTTTACTTGGATCCACAATCAACACCCATGGAAGCAGCAGTCAGGAAATGAAACAATGTATTGCAATGGGCAAATCTGCTGCAAAAAAAAAAAAAAACCATTGCTGTCAAGCACACTTCGACTCACAGCAACCCTATAGGACAGAGTAAAACTGCCCCACGGGGTTTCCAAGGAACAGCTGGCGGATTCGAACTGCCAACCTGGTTAGCAGCCAAACACTCACCCGCTGCTCTACCAAGGCTCCTCCTTTTTAAAGTGTTAAAAAGCAAAGATGTCACTTTGAAGACTAAGGTGTACCTGACCCAAGCCATGTATGCGAAAGCTGGACAATGAATAAGGAAGACCATAGAAGAATTGATGTCTTTCAATTATGGTATTAGT
Source organism: Loxodonta africana (assembly GCF_030014295.1). Classification (NCBI taxonomy): domain Eukaryota; kingdom Metazoa; phylum Chordata; class Mammalia; order Proboscidea; family Elephantidae; genus Loxodonta; species Loxodonta africana. The sequence goes on from NC_087349.1 coordinate 36,424,799, forward strand.
AAGGAATATTGAGTATACACTGGACTGCCAAAAGAACAAACAAATCTGTCTTGGAAGAAGTACACCCAGAACGCTCCTTAGAAGCAAGGATAGTGAGACTTTGTCTCACATACTTTGGACATGTTGTCAGGAGGGACCAGACCCTGGAGAAGGACAACATGCTTGGTAAGGTAGAAGGTCAGTGAAAAAGAGGAACACTGACAAAGTGGCTGCAACAGTGGGCTTAAACATAACAACGATTGTGAGGATGCGAAGGACCAGGTAGTGTTTCATTCTTTTGTACATAGTGTTGCTACGAGTTGGAACCAACTCAATGACACCTAACGACAATAACTCTTAATCTCTGCAGTATGCTATATATGAGTAACAGTTTGCCAGGAAAATGGATGAAGAGGAACATTCTTTGCAACAGAGAAATTCAGAGCACAGCACAAAGCAATACATTGGACTGCACGAAACCACATAAGAAAGTCCAGTATGGTTAGAACAGGAAATAACAAGAGATGAAATTGGAGAATTAGGGGCTAGGTCATGAAAGATCTTGTATACTATGCTAAAGATCTTAGAATTTCTCCTATAAACTACAAAAGCACATCTTCAGATTTGCACATTAATAAATGATTATGTCAGCTAACTGGAGGATGCACTTGAGGGTTTAGAGGACAGGGGGTCTGTTAGGAGGCAGTTTTAAGAGTGCAGAAGAGAGAAGCTGAGAGTCTGGATTTGGGCAGAGACAGGGAGATGGACAGGTAGGGAACAAGACGTGTCTAGATGGCAAAATAGGCAGAAGTTGGTGGTGACCTGGATGTGCCTACTTCCCTGGCCGTTAGAGTTTTTGGTTTTCAATAATTTGTTCAGGAAAAAAGGAAATATGAATATGTGCATATATCATTTCTGAAGTGGCTGGGCAGGATGCTAGGCACTGGAGCACTGAGAATGAATAAGAGGCAATTCTCATCCTAGTAGCACCTACAGTCTGGAGTGCAATGGAGGGGAAGGACTTGTAAACAAATGCAATAAAATGTTAGGTGGTTATGCAAGAAACAAGTTACCTGTACTAGAGGCCCAGGGAAGGAGCAGTTAGCCCTAACCAGGGGAGATCAGGGAAGGGTTTAGAGAGGGGATGACCCAAATCAAATCTCACAAAATGAACGGGTACTTTCTAGTGGATCATGTATTACTTGAGCTGAATGTTCCTTCAGTGTAGATACAGTGGCAGAACAAATAGTTTCAATGAATTATGCAGAAGAGGTGAGGGAGGGTGGAATAAATGTGTGAACCCCTGCAGGCATCAAAAGTAGAGCAGGAATTTGTTAGCTGCTAGTTCCTCTATTAAAAAACCTAAGGGAAAACTGGGGCCGCAGAAAGATGGATTTGGGAGATAAGACAGGAGTCTGCCATAAAACTACGAGAAGCGCTATGGCTTTATACTCCTTCCTGTGACCTTGGCATCACACTCCACCTAGCCCCACTGGGAGGCGCAGAGTGGTGTTCATTATGCTGGAGATGTGTATAAGTCCATTAGTTTCACCCTAAACCCTAGCATTACCCATAATCATAAGGATGTCATCTTCAGAGTCCCAGTTAGGGGTCCGTGCATCAGGCAGTTCCTATCGCTTTTCTAGAGGATTTTAAGGTTCACTGATTCGGCCACAAATATTGATCTTTTTGAGTGTAAGTGCCTACTTTTTTGATAAATTTATTTATACGGACATTATTTTCTTCTAAACGCAATGCCCAGTACCAAAAGGACAATGTTACTTATGAATATACACTCAAACTTGAAAAAGTACACCTTTGCTTAACCTGTTTAATATACATCCAGGCGAACACTTTCTAGATCTCAGGCATCTTCCTGGGAATGGCTACCTATTGCTTCTAAAGTCAGATGTCTACAGCTCTCCCTAACAATGAAATAAGAAAAAAGAAAATTCAGTTATTGAAATTGATTGGGCACTTCCTAGATGACTGGGTCATCAAACATGCTCTCCCCAACGCAGCAGCATCAGTTTTAAACCTCGTTCTTACTTGGATTTTGAATACTCTCGGTATTATCTGGGGGAGGATTAAAATTTTTTCCTTAAGAAAAATAATTTGTTTAGCAGAAAAAGCACTTAATAAAGTCACTTTAATTAGATGTACACATTAAAAATGAACTTGTGCAAAATAATTATAGTGACATTTCTCCATTGATCATAATGAAGCCCATAGTGGGAATGGTTAAAAAAACAAACCAAACCCATTGCCATGGAGTCGATTTCGACTCATAGCGACCCTATAGGGCTGAGTAGAACTGCCTTATAGAGTTTCCAAGGAGTGCTTGAGGGATTCCAGCTGCCAACCCTTTTGGTTAACAGCCATAGAGCACTTACCCACTCTGCCACCAGGGTTTCCACTGGGAATGTTTATAATTAAGACATAGTAAACAGATCAGAAAGAATATGAAGGTCAGTGTTATCTGGAGTAATTCTAGCATGATTTAGTAAAGATTGAGTCTCCCAGAATAACACAACAGGTTCTCATTTTGTTACGGTGACTTTTTGGAATTGAGAACCAAAAGCTGTTTATCTCTTGTCATCAGTCAACTCCAGCCTAATCCATGCATCCAGAGTATCAAAATCTCTGATTACATGCCAAACTTCAGATAGATGGTCATAGAGCTTACCCATATTCAATACCTGCAATAAAATAAACTGGAGTTATGACATTAGAAAACAGTAGGTTAAGGTCTATGGTAAGTTAGCCCTGCCTTTTCACACATAACAGTGGGATGTCTATTCATCCCACTGTATTTCTCCAGTTGCCCGGAGGGAAAATACTTAAGTTTCATTTGCGAAAGGTGGCTGATCCTGAAACTTGTGGAGCAGTTCATGAGGGTTTACAGCGCTTTTAGATTGCTGTTTAAATCTTGTGTGCCGGGCAGTGATCAGGACAAAATGAGGCAGAAGAGTTTGATGAAACAGAAAATAAGTGGTTCTACAGCAGTCATGCATTAACATGACAACGGGTGTATCATCAACCTTTACATAAACGTTTTAGCATATGGCCTATATATTTCAAATAATGCAAACAGAAAAGAAAAGGCATTTAATACCAATCGACCAGCTTCAACATTGGAAAAATACAAATTAACCAAAAAAGAATTCAAAGAGAAATTAATAGATCCCATAAATGTCTCAAGGGCAAAAATATTACTTTCTTCTTAACATAGAAAAGAAACAATTTTTGTAATGAATTCTACCAGACAGTATTTTAGTGTCATGTTATTTCTATTGTGTTTAAAAAATGTATTTTTAATTGTCTTACGGATTTCCTTAAGCATTAGAAAAGAAATCAGAGACTCTACTTATCATAGGCTACCCAAACACTGTAACCATTGCTAAAAATATTTGAAATGTATACCAGCATAACCTGCAAGTCAACTGTCCCCCATAAATGTGCTCTCACCATGTTGAGGTGTGTGATGGTTGAGATCGTGTGTTAACGTGGCTGGGCTGTGATTCTCAGTGGTTTGGCAGTTATGATGCAGTTTGGCAGCTAGGTAGTGATGTCATTACCTCCATAATGAGATCTGACATAATGTGATCACCTCCACAATGAGCTCTGCTATAAGCAGCCTACCAGTTGAAAGGGAGTTTTCTTGGGGTGTGGTCTGCATCCACTATATGTGGATTTTCTGGCAAAGCTCATAGGCTTTTGCTCTGGTCTGGATCCTGCATCTGACTCCTGTTCATCTGATCTCCAGTTTTTGGGACTTGAGCTGGCAGTTTGCTTGCTGATCTTGGGATTCATCGACCCCTGCAGCTATGTGAGTCAAGACAAGCCTCCAGCCTAACCCATGAGCTTGGGACTTTCCAGCCTCCACAACTGCGTAAGCCATTTCCTCGATTAAAAAAATCTCTCTCTGTATATATAGAAGCTATATACATTTCACTGGTTTTGCTTTTCAAGAAAACCCAGCCTAAGACAAGATGTTTTCATAAGCAACAGAATTCAAAAGAAATAGAAGTCAGAGCTGCTTTGCAGGTTCTCAAAGCATGATCTACAGAGAAACTCCCCCTCCCTACGCCATGAAGGATGATCGCCACTGAAAGCTGGTAGCAATAATAATACTAGGACAGCATCTGCCTGCACTTACTTAAAGTTATTTAAGTACCTCCCACTGATGTCTAATATAGTGGTCTTTTTTTTTTTTTGTCTTGTTAATTCTAATCAGATCCCCTACCTTCTTTCTTCCCTTTCTTTCACACTTTCTCACTCTCTCACCAGCTTGTCTTTTCTTTTGTTCAATAATAATAACAATAAAATGGGAGCTAGTAAGACCATGAGTCTACATGTACCCCAGCCCTTACCTCAGTCTGCATTCAAAGACCAATGGACCATCACAGAGAATAAATCCATCATCTTTCCACACACTTCACCCCAGAAAAAAAAAAAAAAAAATTCTATTTGTTATCTGGAAATCCTGGTGGCATAGTGGTTAAGTGGTTAAGTGCTGACCAAAGGGTCAGCAGTTCAAACCTGCCAGGTGTTCCTTGAAAACTCTATGGTGCAGTTCTACTCTGTCCTATAGGATCGCTATGAGTTGGAATCGACTTGATGGTACTTGGTTTGATTTTTTGGTTTTTATTTGTTATTTATCTAGGTGCCTACATCAAAAGTGTAGGTAGCAAGAAGGAAACCAAAGACTCAAAGAAACTAGTCTACATGACAAATAGTCTCACTTTTTTTTTTTTTTCACCCTGGGACCAGAAGAACTAGATGGTGCCTGGCTACCACTACTGCCAGTTTTAATCAGGGCCACAATAGACAGACCCTGATAGAATGAGAGAAAAATGTGGAACAGAACCTCAAATTCCTAAAAAAAAGAAAAAGAAAAAAAAAAAAGACATACTGGACTGGTTAAGACTGGAGAATTCCCCAAGACTATTGCCCTAAAATACTATTAAAGCTTGAACCAAAACTAACCCCGGAGGTCACCTTGCAGCTAAATAACAGATTGGCTCACAAAATAATGAATATTGCCCATTCACCCATAAGTATTGTGTTCCTTTAAAAAGTCACCTCTATGAGAACAACAAATGGTCAACAATTACTTTAAAACAAAATGAGAATGTAAGGGGGTAGGGAAACTAGATTAATTGAAACAGAACAACCAGAACAGAAGTAATGAGAATGTTCATGCATTATGAAGAATGTAATTAATGTCACTGAACAACTTGTGTAGAAATTGTTACATGGGAAACAAAACTTCTATGTAAACCTTCACCAAAAACACAATAAAATATTATTTTAGAAAATAAATGTAGGCAGCCTCACCTTTGCTTTTCACCCCCCACAACCAATGGGTTGTCAAAACTTATTATGTATTTTTGCTAAAGGCCTGTCAAATCTGTTAACTTCCCACCATCCTCACTGTCTGCACCTTAACCTGGACCACCACAATCTCCTCCTTGTCTCCTCACTGGTGCTGATGTCCCCACTCTTGGCTCCTCCAGTTGCTCTTCACAGTGCAGCTAATCAACCTAAGATGCAAATCTGGCCAAAGTACTCCTCGGTTATTTCATGGCTTCCCGTGTTCTTAGGATAAAGTCTTACATGTTCAGAGTATAAGTTTTGTCATCAGACCCCTGCTTACCTCTTAACTTCCTTCCTAACTCTTAGGTATTCTGTGTTCTAGTGATCATGAACTGCAGGCATGCTCTAAGATCTTTGCACCCTTTGCCCCTTCTTACTGGAAAACCCTCCCGGCTATCTTACTGCCTTTAAGGTGACTGATTCATGCTCAATTTAAAAGACTCACCTCAGATGTTGATTCCTTTAGAAGGCCATCCGCCCTACCTTGTTTGATGCTGTCATAGAAACTGAATATCACACAACTGTATGGGGTATTCACGTTTAGCTTTCCCAACACATCAGGGACTGTTCCCATGCACCATTGTCATCCAGAGGCCTAGCATAGCACCTAATGCAAACCAGGCCCTCAGTAACCTACACTGAAAGAATGGAAAAATCCAAATCATTTGGTTGTATGACCAGTTTGGTTGTGGCACTTGTGTATAAAGATCAAAGATGCTAACAACAAATCAAGGCGCTCTGTTTTACGTCCCACAATCTAAATGTTTGGCTGCACATACACCCAGGCTATTTTAGCTCTATACTATGAAGGGTTGACCGGGGCCCTGATATCATCAAATCCAAGTCCTGTAAGTGGAAAGACAGGTTGATATTTTCCAGAAAACAAAGGCTTGAGTTTGCTAAGAGAGTTGCCTAGACTTTTTAAATAAAAAATCAACTTTCATTGTTTCAGAATCACCCCACTGACTCATAACTGTCTGAAAGCTGATCAGCTGCTTCCTTCTCACAGTGGTTGGTAACTGCCTGGCTAACAGAGGGTGGAGCACTGCACAGCTCTAAGATGTTTAATATTATCTGAACCTAAGCCAAAGAACTTAGCTAAACAAGTGTGATAACTGGAAGCAAATTCCGTCAAAAGAAATATTACCACTTTCTCAATGATTAACATAAAACTAGTCATATAACAGAAAAATAAGGAGCCCTAGTGGTGCAATAGTTAAGCACTCAGCTGCTAACTAAAAGGTTGATGGTTTGAATCCGCATAACAGCTCCAGGAGAGAAAGACCTGACCATCTGCTCACATAAAGATTACAGCCTAGGAAACCCTACAGGTCAGTTCTACTCGGTCACATGGGGTCTCTATTAGTTGAAATCGACAGCACCCAACAAGAGAAAAATATTTTCAAAACCCATTGAAGATGACTGGCAATTTAAGAGTTCTTAATGTTGATACTGGAAAACCTGGCAGCGTAGTGGTTAAGTGCTACAGCTGCTAACCAAAAGGTTAGCAGTTCGAATCCACCAGGCGCTCCTTGGAAACTGCATGGGGCAGTTCTACTCTGCCTTATAGGGTCACTATGAGTCGGAATCGACTCGATGACAGCAGGTTTGGGTTTTTTTTTTTTTTTTTAATGTTAACATTTAATGTGTTTAGAAGTCAATTGGCATCAAGATAAACTCTGTCTAATTTAGAAGAGTCTCTTGAACAAGAAATCTGCAGTTGAACTCTCAAATACAATGTCTAAACTTTGATTTTGTGTGCAAGGAGTGGAGAAGAGGGTACAGGTAAGGTGTGAATATTCTCTGATTACCCTGGTGATCTAGAGGAAACAGGTATTGGTCTTGCCAAGAACAGGGTCTATAATCCACAAGGACTCACCTTCCCTGCCCAGCTGTTATTCCATACCCTGTATGAAGAACAGGGGAATGCTGTGCTACCCTACCAACTGTAGTTGGTACTGTGACGCTCCACCTGTTTCCCTTCTTCAGGGTTAGAGCACCCATTCCCCAGCTGTTAGGAATACCATCTGTTAACAGCTCACAGTTGTATCACTGAGAAATGCCCTTGGCTGCAAGGAACTACCTCATCTAAAGTTTAATCCACTCTCAGGAAACAGCCCCAGTCACAGACCCACTCAAGACAAGGTACAAAGGATCCTTGCCTCAGTTTGTAGCAACTCAAAGAGCATCCCAGCTCAAAGCTCCCTGTAGGCTTCACTGAGGCTTCAGATACATCTGCGTTTTGGTCACCCTTCCCCTCTGCCCAGTCCTGCTGTGCTTTCTTCCTTACAGGTGCATCTCTGGAAACACTCCTCAAAAGACCTTCTAATGTAACTCTTCATCTCAGAATCTGTTTCTAGGCAACCCTATCTAAGACCCAAGGCAACAATCACTTAGGCAAATTCAGCAGTATACAGTTATCTTGCTAACTTCATCAGTAACTTTAAGTTCTCAGACTTTGACCTTCCATTAGAGGTGTTAATCTATTAATTGAGACAGAGTCATAGTCTAGAACGTAATTCATCCTGTTCAACTGCAATAAAATTTAGGAACTAAGTCATTGGTATTAAAAGTTACCTAATATCTACCATTTCGCCCACATGTCTGTCAGTTTGTCTTACTGTGAGGGCTTGCATGTTGCTGTGATGCTGGAAGCTATGCCAACAGTATTCAAAAACAAGCACAGTGATTCTCGGTGGACAGGTTTCAGCTGAGCTTTCAGACTAAGACAGACTAGAAGAAGGGCCCAGCGGTCTACTTCTGAAAAGAGATAGCAAGTGAAACCTTATGAATAGTAGCGAAATGCTGATATAGTGCCGGATGATGAGCCCCTCAGGTTGGAAGGCGCTCAAAAGATGACTGGAGAAGAGCTGCCTCCTCAAAGTAGAGTCAACCTTAATGACGTGAATGGAGTCAAACTTTCCGAACCTTCATTTGCTGATGTGGCATGACTCAAAATGAAAAGAAACAGCTGCAAACATACATTAATAATCAGAACATGGAATGTATGAAGTATGAATCTAGGAAAATTAGAAATCGTCAAAAAACATGGAAGGCATAAGCATCGATATCCTAGGAATTAGTGAGCTGAAATAAACAGGTATTGGCCATTTTGAATTGGACAAATAGTCAACTATGACGGGAATGACAAATTAAAGAGGAATGACATCTCATTCATAGTCAAAAAGAACATTTCAGGATCTATCCTGAAGTACAACAGTGTCATTGATAGAATAATATCTATAGGCCTACAAGGAAGACCAGTTAATACGACTATTATTCAAATTTATGCACCAACCGCTAAGGCCAAAGATGAAGAAATTGAAGACTTTTACCAACATCTACAGTCTGAAATTGATTGAACATGAAATCAGAATGCATTAATAATTACTGATGATTGAAATCCAAAAGTTGAAAACAAAGAAGAAGGATCGGTATTTGGAAAATATGGCCTTGCTGATAGAAACCATGCCGGAGACCACATGATAGAATTTTGGAAGACCAGTGACTTCATCCCAATATGTTTTTTCAACAACATAAAAGGTAGCAATACACATGGACCTCTCCAGATGCAATATGCAGGAATCAAATCAACTACATCTGTGGAAACAGATGATGGAAAAGCTCAGTATCTCAGGGACCAACTGTGGAGTAGACCATCAATTGCTCACATGCAAGTTCGAGTTGAAGTTGAAGAAAATTAGAACAAGTTCACAAGAGCCAAGTACGACCCTGAGTATATCCCAACTTAATTTAGAGACCATCTCAAGAATAGATTTGACATGTTGAACACTGACAGAAAACCAGATGAGTTGTGGAATGACATCAAGGACAGTACACATGAAGAAAGCAAGAGGTCATTAAAAAGATAAGGAAGAAAGAAAAGACCAAAATGGATGTCAGAAGAGACTCTGAAATGTGCTCTTGAACGTCAAGTAGCAAAAGCAAAAGGAAGAAATGACAAAGTGAAAGAGCTGAACAGGAAATTTCAAAGGGCAGCTCCAGAAGACAAAGCAAAGTATTACAGTGAAATGTGCAAAGATCTGGAGTTAGAAAACCAAAAGAGAAAAACACACTCGGCATTTCTCAGGCTGAAAGAATTGAAGAAAAAATTCAAGCCTCAATTTGCAATATTGAAGAATTCAATGGGGAAAATATTAAACGACACAGGAAGCCTCCAAAGAAGATAAAAGGAATACACAGAATCACTATACCAGAAAGAATTGGTCGATGTTCAACCATTTCAGGAGGCAGCACATGATCAGGAAGTGATAGTACTAAAGGGAGAAGTCCAAGCTGCACTGAAGGCATTGGCAAAAAACAAAACTCCATGAATTGATGGAATACCAACTGAGATGTTTCAACCAATGGATGTAGAGCTGGAAGTGCTCACTCATTTATGCCAAAAGTTTGGAAGACAGCTACACGGCCAACCGACTGGAAGAGATCCATATTTGTGCCCATTCTAAAGAAAGGTGATCCAACCAAATGTGGAAATTATCTAATAATATTACTAATATCACATACAAGTAAAATTTTGCTGAGGATCATTCAAAAGTGGTGCAGTAGTACAACAACAGGGAACTGCAAGAAATTCAAGCTGGATTCAGAAGGGCACGTGGAATGACAGATATCATTGCTAATGTCAGATGGATCCTGGCTGGAAGCAGAGAATACCAGAGAGACGTTTACTTGTGTTTTATTGACTACGCAAAGGCATTCAACTGTGTTGGTCATAACAAATTATGGATAAACATTGCAAAGAATGAAAATTCCAGAACACTTAATTGTGCTCACAAGGAACTTGTACATAGATCATTAGGCAGTCATTTGAACAGAACAAGGGGATACTGCAAGGTTTAAAGTCAGTAAAGGTGTGTGTCAGGGTTGTATCCTTTCCCCATACTTATTCAATCTGTATACTGAGAAAATAATCCGAGAAGCTGGACTGTGTGAAGAAGAACGGGGCATCAGGATTGGAGGAAGACTCATTAACAACCGGTGATATCCAGATAACAAAACCTTGTTTGCTGAAAGTGAAGAGGACTTGAAGCACTTACTGATAAGGTCAAAGACCACACAGCCTTCAGTATGGATTACATCTCAACATAAAGAAAACAAAAATCCTCACAACACTTTATTAAGCAACATCATGATAAATGGAGAAAAGACTGAAGTTGTCAAGGATTTCATTTTACTTGGATTCACAATCTACTCCCACAGAAGCAGCAGTCAAAAAACACAACTCCTAAATAGATCAGAATACAACAGCAAAAAAAAAAAACATGATGTGCATCCCTTTTAAGAAAATATAACAGAAAAACAAAGACTTGCCTTCTGTTTCCCTGAAGTAGTTAGCTCTCTCTAGTACAAGTAAATCCCTGACAGTGGTTTCCTATAACTGAATGACAGGACCCTATTCATGTTGGGAGAAAAAAGCCAATGAAAATGAGGGCAGGAACCCGTTCTTTTATATTTTTGGAGAGCTTGGGACTTCTCAGCAGTCAAGCAGAAGTTACCTGGAAAAGCAATTGGCTCTAGAACTCGAACTGCTTTGGTGCACTTAGCCAGCTTTTCACACTCCCAGGTGATGGAGAAGCCATCAAACTTTGCCTCCTTGACTTCCTAATGCACCAATAGTAGCTCAAGACTGGGACAGGCCCAGGAGTCCACTGCCCCAGTACTCAAGTGCATCCCATTTCCTCCCAACCCCAGGGGAAACCTAATGCAGCCGGGTAGAGGAGCCTGGAAGGTTTCCTGGGCCCCATCTCCTCCCACAGGGCTCCAGGTAGTGGCTGCCACATCCAAGGAGGATTTTTGAAAAGTGCCTGCACCGGGTGCAGTGCCTCCTCTTCGCTGCCTACCCAACTCGGTGCTGCCAGCTGTGGCTTTGAGCCCAGCCTCAGGCATGTTGGGGCATCTGATATAAAATGGAGCCGCCTTTCAAAAGCAGGGGGGAAAGTTACCATTATTGAACAAGGACTTGATTCACCACAGCCTAACCTAGGGTTGACTACATGGACATGTAACCTGTACAGTCACACAGGACCCCATGCTTTGCCATCACTGTCTTTAATGTTCTGCCATCACTGTCTAGAAACTCTTCATAGTTTTTGAACAAGAGGCCCATGTTTTCATTTTGCATTGGGCCGTGAAAATTATGTAGCCAGTCCTGACCTGGCCTTCACTGAGGCCATATTTGGAAAAAATAATTGCCAACTAAACAGATGGCAAAGAACTGAATGGCTATGTGTGTGAGTGTGTGCGTGTGTGTGTGTGTGTGTGTGAGATGAGAAAGTGAAGAAATTTTTGTTGTTTTTGGTTCTGTTTTTTAGAGCACAGAGTTGCTTTAAAAATATATAAAGCACTGTCGTTAAAAAAAAAAAAATCGTTAAGTACCGTCAAATCAATTTTTGACTCATAGTGACCCCCTGTGACAGAGTAGAATTGCCCATAGGGTTTTCTAGTCTGTAATCCTTATAGAAGCAGATCACCTGGTCCTTCTCCCATGGAGCCGCGGGATGGGTTCAAACTGTCAGCCTTTCCATTAGCAGCCTTGCTCTTAACCATTGCACCACCAGGGCTCCTCTATAAAGCACTAGACCAAGGGGTTATAGGATAGGAAATTTTAAACTAACATTCAGTGTCTAACACCCACTTGAAGATCAATCAGAAACAAAGAGAAAGCCATCTTTGAATACATAGTGTAAATCAAAGAGAAAATGTTACGTTATACAGAATCTTTGGCACACACAGCTATATAGGAATGCCTATCTTCAATCCAGCAATGTACCCTATTACTCTAACTTTTAATGGGGCAATAATTACACTTTTTCTTTTTAACATAAGCATTCAAGCTACATAGTACTCCTTACTCCATAAGACAAGCCGTCAATTTTTCATACTACTGGAGAAAATTGGCTAAAGCTAAAAACTTTCAGGATGTGGGAAGAATGCTTGTCCAGGGAAATGCGAGCCTAACTCTGGTAATGTGAGGTTGTGTAACAAAAGGCCTGACAAGATGAATCAGGTGCTGTTAGTTTCTTGCTGGGGCTCCAGGATTATGGCTTGAAGATCCTGTATTAACCTCAACTGTAAGAAAAAAATGTTTAACTTTGGCACTTAGGGGGAAAAAAGGAAGAGATTGAGAAGAGTCAAAGCAGCACGCTGGGTGAACTATGTGTAAGCTTCTTCTGCTTGACTTTATCTCTTTGAAAAGAGAGGCTGTCAATTCCGGACAGAAATTTTTTAGTCATTTAAATTATGTTTGTCTCCCAGTATCCGGGTGTTTTATTTATAAAATGCAAAACATTTCATATTATTCAACAAGGACTGGTCATGTTATTAGTTATATATTACTGATTACTTTGTTGATATCTTTTTTTTAGGAAAATTACTTTTTTAAGGAAGTAGAAAGCCTTGTCCTAAAAAAAAAGGGGGGGATAACAAATGAATAATGAGAGAGAAAAGGAGAAGAGGAAGCATTCTTCTGTCCCAATTATTTGGTAAAAAAAAAAAAAAAAATTTTTTTTTTTTAACCAATTAACTTGGTAGGAATCAAGGATTAAACTGATCCAAAATTAATTTATTCTCGTTTCAAATGTTTAAATTCCCAGAGAACTGCATTTATCCTTGAAGGAAACATATCAAGAACAAACTAAAGAGTAGTGCCAATTAGTATAAAGCAATCTTCAAATTCTGGGAGAAGTAAAATAATATATCTTTTTCTTTCCCCCCCAGTGATTTGAACTTAGACCAGTGTTTCCAAATTATTTGATTATATATCCTAATGAGTAAAAATATTTTAAATATTTGTCTCAGTATTACTGTATTAAAACCGTTAAAAAGTCCATCGCCATCGAGTAGATTCCGACTCATAGCAACCCTATAAGACAGAATAGAACTGCCCTATCGAGTTTCCAAGGAGTACCTGGTAGATTTAAACTGCTGACCTTTTAGGAGCTGTAGCACCTAACCACTATACCACCAGGGTTTCCTTTACTGTACTAGTAGGTACACTTTCAAAATATACAAAAATAGAAATGTTAAAAGAATGAAATAAAATTTATATAACTTGAGTTTGTTTAATGGTCCAAAAATCTTTTTGCTCCCACTAAAATATTCTTAATAATTTTTAAATTAATATCAATGTACTCTAGTATACATTTCTTTTAATCTTGTTTTAACACTTACTGATACTGTAATTCAAAAGTCCAGTTCTAAGTTCATTTATAGGTATCATAAGCTAAAAAACCATGCTGTACAAAGTTAATAGATCCAAATGGGTGAAGCACATCACTGTGTTTATCAAATCATGATATTCATTTTACAATCTTTTGAGTGATTAGTATTATATTCAGTCCATGGTTTCTCTGTGAGAATCTTTGAAATCACTTATCCAGTGGCTTATTTTAGTTAAAACTAGATAGCACAGGGGGCACTGAGCTTCTGTTAAGAGTGATGGAAAAATTTTGAAACAGATACACATAATGGTTATACAACATGATAAAAGTCATTAATGTCATTGAATTGTTCATGCAAAAAAAAACCTGAAATGTCTAATTTTACATGTGTACATACCACAACAAAAATATTTAGAACAAAAAAAAAACTAGACAACACAATCTGTTCGTCCACTTACCCAGACACCCAGGCACTGCAATACATGGCTGTATGCTAAAAGTGAACAAATAAATATGGGACCATGACTGACTCCCACTCTTCCCTAGAGTCAGTTGTGATGTTGGAGAAGAATATTGAATACACCATGGACTGCCAAAAGAACGAAAAAATCTATTGCGGAAGAAGTGCAACCAGAGTGCTCCTTAGAAACAAGGATGGCAAAACTATGTCTCACATATTTTGGACATGTCATCAGGAAGGATCAGTCCCTGGAGAAGGACATCATGTTTGGTAAAGTAGAGGGTCAGTGAAAAAGGGGAAGACACTCAATGAGATAGATTGACACAGTGGCTACAACAATGGGCTTAAGTACAACAACGATTGTGAGCATGGCACAGAACCGGGCAGTGTTTCACTCTGTTAACTCTATGAGTCAGAATCGATTTGATGGCACCTTACAACAACAGCTTCCCTGGAGTAGCTAGGGAACTCTTCAGAACACATGATTGTTTGACATGTAGACAGAGCAAGGTTAAACCATATAATAAATATTAGTAATTATATATTTCTTCCTTATTTCCAGAGAAAAACTAATTACAAAAAGAATTTGAATATTTTATTCCCACACCCCTGGGCAATCCAAGGAGAGCGCCTCTAACCTAACAACATATTTCATTGAATTGCTTAGAAAAGAGGACATCGCAAATTAAGTCTTTGACTTTGTCTTTTTTCAGGTTTTGCTTCCCTAACTAAGTAGGTAATCACAGAGATAACATGATAAGCAGTGTCAACATGCTTTATGATCTCTATACTGCACATATTTTGGTCCCTGGGGGGCACAACAGCTAAGTACCCAGCTGCTAGCCGAAAGGGTGGCAGTTCAAACCCACCCAATGGCTATGTGGGAGAGAGACCTGTCGATTCACCCCCTGTAAAGATTATAGCCTAGAAAACCATATGGGCCAGCTCTACTCTATCACATGGGGTCACTGTGAGTAGAAATCAACTCAATGGCACCTAACAAAAACAATATGCTTAAATGTGAAATAAATTTTGATGTTCAATATTTAAGTGATTTCCTCACTCAGAAATTAAATCAAAGTAGCTATCTCCCAGAAAAGCATAATGTGAAATTTAGAATAATAAAAAATATAAAAATTTACTTTTCTCTAGGGTGAAATTTAACCATCCAGAAACGTACAGTATGATGACTTGATATCCACAAATCTGTTAAGATCATTCTGACTCACGACAGGAAGCACTTTATAGTATTCCATAAGAAATTCGTATTCAGAACACATAATATTCAAAAGCTTGATCAAGCTTATATCTTAATCCTCAGACATGACCCTTGCTAGTTTCGGGTCGGGTAGTCTAAATAAAATATACAGAAATGATTTTTTATCTGTTTGTTTTAGCCTACATGATAGTTTATGAAATAGTATGTTATACAGTGTGATGGTTAAGATTGTGTATCGATTTGGCTGGACTATAATTCTCAGTGGTTTGGCAGTCATATGATGTTGGATCACCCCCATAATAGAATCTGTTGTGAGTAGCCAATTAGTTGAAAGAGAGTTTCCTTGGGCATGTGGCCTGCATCAAATATAAGTGGACATTCTGGCAAGGTTCCTGGGCTTTTGTTCACTCTGAATCCTGTAGCTAGCTCCTGTTCATCTGACCTCTGGTTCTTGGGACTTGAGCTAGCAGTTTACCTGCAGTCTTGCCTGCCAATCTTGGCATTTGTTGATCTTTGCAGCCTCTGAGCAAGAGCCCTGCTCTATGACCTGCCATCTTGGGTTTGCCAGCCCCTGCCGCTATGCAAATTAGGAGAAGCTTCCAGCCTGACCCACAAACTTGGGACGTCCCAGTCTCTATAACCATGTGAGTCATTTCCTTGATTTAAATCTCTCTCTGTATATATTTATATGCTTTACTGGTTTTGCTTCTCTAGAGAACCCAGCCTAAGACATACAGGCTGATGATAAAATATGAACAATATTAACAATATGTATATTTACATACATATATGTATAAATATTAACAAAAGTTTTCTTTTCAGAAATAGAAAAGTGCCCATTTTTTCCTCCCAATTTCAGTTAAAGAAAGATAGAAATTTCTAAGCCTTTGAAAAGATAAATGACAGTGTTTTCAAGACTCTTGAAACAAGCCCTTGTAATGAACACCAGCCTACCAACATAGTATTGGGGATTGAAAGGGGAAGATAAGAGATTCAGAGAATGTCAGCTTCAGAAGAAACCTTCAAAGACACCTAACTCAATCATCTTTTTGAAGTCTAAATACTTTCCACAACATCCCAGCCAAGTCTTCATTAAGCCCACCTACTGATTGATCAAGAGTTCACTGCTCAGCAAGGTAGGCAATTCCCTCTCAAGATATAAGAAAACTTTTCCTTATATTGATCTGACACATATTTCTCTATCACTTCTGCACAATGGCCATGCAGAACAAGTTCAATTTCTTTCTTTTAGAGCTTCTTTTATGGGATGATACACCACCAAAAATAAAAGATAGTCTCATGGAGTCTTCTCATTTACATCCCATAGGCCTTCAACTATGTCCTTCAATTAATGATGCTAGTTCTGTCACAACCTTAGTTAATATTACAGTTTGTTAACACTCATCTAGAAGCGGGGAACCTATAAAAGAACACCGTATTGCTGGGTATGGCTCGAACTGGGAAGAGTAGAGCAGAACTTTCCCTCACAGTTCTAGATGCAACACATCTATTCCTGTAGTCTAAAATCACACTCACTGTTCTGTTGGCTATGTCGCATACTGTTGATTCATACTGAACTTTATGTTGGCTAAAACCTTACAGTCTTAGTTGTTAATTTACTCAACATGTATTTATGGAATGCCACTGCATAGCTATTATAATAGAAAGAACAGTACAAGAAATCAGAGTGATGTAACTAAGAGATGAGACCCTGGATCCAAGCCCCACCACATCCTGCTATAGGTGCATGGCAAGAACACTTGTTAGAGCTATTCAATTTTCATAATAGGATAACTATCCTACTACCTGCTGGTCTCAGATCCAAAGCATATGGATGGGCCTTCGGCCAGCAACTTAGAATACCAGCACTCCATGTTATCCAGCTCTTTTCCAAATACCTAGTGGGAAAAGAAATATTTATGGAAGATAGGTTCAAGACCTTATAAATTCAACTCTTGTTCAATCCTTGGTTAATACTGAATTACCAGAAGGCTATTTCTGATCACCTTCACTGAGTTGCATTTAATGTTTTGCCCTAATCTTTGACAGAAGTTGTTAAAAGAAATAACCATATGAAATTCCAAGTTGCATTGCTATTTTTAAAAACTGAGGATATTGCCCATTTTGTTACTCAGAGTCCCTTTCAAAGCCTAGTAAAGGGTTTGCTTTCCCTGAGGAATATGTTTCTACACATCTAATGAGGGAAATTTTCAGAATGATTTTTTTATGTTAAAAAAATTAAGCTTTAGAAAGAGAAAGGTAAGGTTACAAAAAATTATGAGAAAAATGCCACATGATGAATGAAAAAATAGCAAGAAATATCTACAGTACTCCACCAAAAATTGAAAAGGGATCTAACAGCAAGACAGATAATTCTTATTGGGTCTCACCAAATGCTTATTATCAATTAAGTCAAAGAAAGTTTTTCTTTTGCCCCTATGTCTCCTCTGCCCAAATAATCAGCCCTAATAATTTATTTTTCATCAATTGCATTAGATATTAGATCAAATGAACCTAAGAACTACCTGGAGACTTGTTAACATTTTCATTTTTTAAAAAACTCACCATTGTGTGATTACAATAAAAGTGAACCACAGAACACACTTTGTGACGACTCTTCCAAGTCCAATTTTGAATCACGTGAATCAATTTGGTCATTATTTCCTGGACCCTCTGCTCTTTCTCTAGGTCTTTTCTACAGCCTGGTTACCAAAAATAGGTAGTGTACTCTACCAGGGGTCTTACTAAAGCAGAGTAGATTAAAACTCTTTCATGAACATATTATTTATGTTTGTAATTTTTTTGGTGATGAATTTTTTTTGCTAATGGAATGCATGTTGAACCACTGAGTGTTGGTAATCACTGAGTGTTATGTAATATGGTTTTTTATTAATACTATGTGGTACAGATATATGCCAGTGGACTCTGCAAGTAAGACAGGTAGAAAGAGGCAGGGAAAAAATTATTCTTCTTATCAATTTTCTTGTTGTTATTGTTTTTGTTGAGTGAAATTTTTGAAAACATGAGGTAACACATAAAGGCACCCTACATCATTGCATAACTGCCCTTACAACTGATTGGCTAGTCACATCAGATCACATCTTGGAAGATGAATCCATCATTACATAACTGCCAAACTACATCATTATGTAAATGTCAAACCACTGTGAACCATGGCCCAGCAACGTGGACACACAACTTAAACCAGCACAACAGGATAGTACAAATACCATACCTCCAAACCAGTGTGAGAATACACAAGGAGAGACATATGATTAATTGCAGCCTCCTGTAAAATTGAAGCCCCAAAAGTGCTGTGGTGGGGACATTACCACTGCAACAAATGACCTCTTACTGCAAAGCAAGCCCTTACAGCTCAGAAATCAGAACACAGGCACTTGGTGATTGCACAAAACATATATGCAGTACATCAAGGACGATACAATGTGTGCTTACATTGTATTTCTCCTAAAAACAAGTTTTCCACATGAATATTGCCTAATCCCGAAAATCACACCTACACAATAACACGAAGAAAACCACAAATATCCTTACAAGGCTTATCTCACTGTTCAGAATTCCAAACAGCCAAAAAATAGTTGGTACTTTACATGAAGTATGTCAAGGATGCATGTTTACGGTATATTTCACCGGAAAATAATTTACGCACTTGAGTATTACCTAATGCTGAAAACCGCACGTTTTCAATAACACAAAGGAAGGAGTAAATGTACTCACAAGCCTTATCTCGCTGTACAGAGGAAAAAAGAGGCAAAAGTCATTCACAGTCATTCGTCCCGGCTACAACGCCTCCTGCAACAACCTCTCAGCACAACATGGCAACGATGAGCTTCCTACCGGTTTACGCAGTTAACAGAAGTCCCTGCCCCACTCCAGCACATACTAAAAATGTTACAAAAGCATGCCTATAAACACCAGAGGTGGAAAATGTGAGTAGTACTTATATATACCAGTATACATGAAAGGATTTTAAAGGCTATATCACTGGGTTTGGTTTTTTTGTTGTTGTTGTTGTTGTTTATCCCTGCTTTTACATCGCGCACTCATCCTTAGTGACTACAGGCATGCTCACTCACAAAAGCACGGCCTGATTTGGCTGACTGTCAGATTGAGGTCGACTAGTTACTTTGACTATCCTGAGAAATGAACTTAAAATGCATTAAAATGAGCCACAATCAAATGAAACTGTGAATGGCACTGTATGGGTCTTTTTCCTCATTTGAGCCAGTTGCAATCATTTTTTTAATGCCACCTATTCCACTTTTAAGGAGCCCTGGTCGTGCAGTGGCTAAAGCACTCGGTCAGTTGTTAAAAGGACCGGAGTTCAAACCCACCAGCCGCTCCGCAGGAGAAAGATGTGGCAGTCTGCTTCCATAAAAATTTACAGCCTTGGAAACCCTATGGGGCAGTTCTACTCTGTCCTACTAGTGTCACTATGAGTCGAAATCAACTTGACAGCAATGGGTTTGGTTTTGGTTTGGCTATTCCACTTTTAAAATAATGAATTTCCCTTTAAGTGGAGAATCTGGCAACTTCCTTGGGTAAAATTATTCTTCCAGAAAGTAAAATCTTTTTGTCAATTTTTTTCTGAAAATTTTTAATATTATCAATACCATTTTTAGGATATCTGCAGGCAAGTATCCTGTGGGCATAATGGGCTCAGGGAATAGATTTATAAACAATCAAAATATTACAGGCAGAAATAAAGGAACTTTATTGTCATTCTCCAGTTCACCATTTCATAGGAAACTAACTCATTCCATGACACAGAAACCAATGTTATACCATAAAGTTCTCTATCTGGACCATCGACATGATTTAGCAAAAGGTATAAATTTGGAAACTAAAAATGACCAATCACTTATACTATGTCAACTGAAAATTCACAATAAATCTCTGCCTAAAAGGTTGGTACTCATTCGAGTTTCTAAGATCAAGTTAAAAGTCACTACTTCTCAGATATTGCTTCTCTATAAAAACTCTAGCATTAGACATTCTAATATGACCAAATCAACTGTAGGAAAAAGGTGTTATCAAATGAACAAGGTGAAATATCTGAAGTGGAAATTCAGGGTCTCAAAAATGAGTAATTTTACTCAGAAGATGGCCAGACAGAAATTTTATAAGTCTTTAGACTGAAGGGAAATCAAGCTAAGACCAGCTGATGCATGATTCACTCTCCTATGCTATTTGCATTTTCAACCTAGGATGTTTTCACAGTATAAATTTCATGTAATCTGTCCCCACAATTACTAGCCCTTAATCATAATGGGCAGTTGGTCTATACAAAGGAATTAATATTTCATTATGAATATAGTTAATTATTAATAAGCTCCTTACACTTTGAAGTGACTAGTTCAAGTTCTTGACCTCTAAGACTTTTCAAATGGTCCCCTTTCATGTGCTTTTTGAATTTTATATATTATACAGACTTCAGTGGTTTTAGGATAGTTGATATTTTCCAACATATTGCAATCTATGTTCTTGACATGTAACACCTGTGCCTATCAGTGTTTCTGAGTCTGGGTCAGATATATTTAATTTACACACACACTTTTTTTGTATATATTTATTATATCTAAGTCAAAACCAGTATTAGCATTCACTCATTCATCTGAGGAAAAGCACACAAACACCAAAGACCCCTCAATGACTCTCCACGGTTAGGTTTCCCAAGGGACATTGCCATTGTTGTGCTATTGTTGATGGGTGCCATCAAGTCACTTCCAACTCATAACAAGCCTATGTAAAACAGAATGAAACTCTACCCAGTACTGTGACATCCTTAAAACTGTTGCTATGTTTGAGCCCATTGTTGCATCCACAGGGTCAATCCATAACATTGAGGGTCTTCCTCTTTTAAGCTAACCTACTTTAACAAGTATGGTGTCCTTCTCCAGGGACCAGTCCCTCCTGGTAACATGTCCAAAGTAGGTAAGATGAAGTTGCACCATCCTCACTTCTAAGAACAGGAGCATTCTGGCTCTACTTCCAACACAGATTTGTTCATTCTTCTGGAAGTCCATAGTATATTCGCTATTCTTTGCCAACACTATAATTCAAAGGCATCAATTCTTCTTCTGTCTTCCTTATGGACAATGGTCCAGTTTTCACATGCCTATGAGGTGATTGAAAATACCATGACTTGGATTAGGTGCACCTTACTTCTCAAAGCGACATCTTTGCTTTTAACACTTTAAAGAGGGCTTTTCAGTATATTTGCCCAATGCAATATGTCTTTTGATTTCTTGATTGTTGCTTCCATGGGCATTGGTTGTGACCCAAGTAAAATGAAATCTTGACAGCTTCACTCTTTTCTCCATTTATTATGATGCTGCTTATTGGTTCAGTTGTGAAGATTTTTGTTTTCTTTGTGATGAGTTGTAATTCATACATGTAGCCTTTGATCTGTATCAGTAAGTACTTCAAGTCCTCTTCACTTTCAGTGAACAAGGTTGTGTCATCTGCATATCGCTGGTTGTTAATGAGTCTTCCTCCAATCCTGATGTCTCATTTTTCTTCATATAGTCTGGCTTCTAGGACTATTTACTTGGCATACAGATTGAATAACTATGGTGAAAGGATACAACACTGACACACACCTTTCTGGAGTTTAAAGACTGCCCCTTGCTCTATGTACAGGTTCCACATGAGCACAATTAAGTGTTCTGGAATTCCCATTCTTCACAATGTTATCCATAATTTGTTATAATCCACACAGTTGAATGCTTTAGCACAGTCAATAAATTACAGGCTAACATCTTTCTGGTATTCTTTGCTATCAACCAACATCCATCTGATGTCAGCAATGATATCCCTTGTTCCAAGTTCTCTTCTGAGACAGGCTTGAATTTCTGGCAGTTCCCTGTTGATGTACTGCTGCAACCATTTTTGAGTTATCTTCAGCAAAATTATACTTGAGTATGATATCAATGATATTGTTTGATAATTTTCACATTTGTTGGCCACCTTTCTTTGGAATGGGCACAAACATGGATCTTTTCCTGTCATCTGGCCAGGTAGCTGTCTTACAAATTTCTTGGCATAGATGAGTGGACACTTCCAGCTTTATATCCTTTTGTTCAAACATCTCGATTGGTATTCTGTCATATCCTGGAGCCATTTTTTCCCCAATGCCTTCAGTGTAGCTTGGAATTCTTCATTCAATATTTCTTAGTCATCTAGTGCTGCTGTAACAGAAATACCACAAGTGGATGGCTTCAACAAAGAGAAATTTATTCTCTCACAGTCTAATAGGCTGGAAGTCCGAATTCAGGGTGTCTGCTCTAGGGGAGCCTTTCTCTCTCTGTTGGCTCTGGAGGAAGATCCTTGTCATCAATCTTCCTCTGGTCATGGAGCTTCTCAGCACAGGAAACTCAGGATTCAAATGGTACACTCTGCTCCTGGTGTTGCCTTCTTGGTGGTATGAGGTCCCCTTGTCTCTCTGCTCGCTTCTCTCTTTTACATCTCAAATGACATTGGCTTAAGACACTAATGTTGCAGATCTCATCAATATAACTGCTGCTAATCCATCTCATTAACATCATAGTGATAGGATTCACAACACATAGGGAAATCACACCAGGTGACAAAATGGTAGACAATCAAACAATACTGGGAATAATGACCTAGCCAAGTTGACAGGTATTTTGGGGGAAACAAAACCCAATCCATGACAAGTACCAATAATTCTTGATCATAGGCTACCTCCTGAAATGGTTGAACACTGACCAATTCTTTCTGGTACAGTGACACTGTGTATTCCTTCCATCTTCTTTTGATTCTTTCTGTGTCGTTCATATTTTACCCGTAGAATCTTTCAATATTGCAACTTGAAGCTTGAATTTTTTCCTCAATTTTTTTAGCTTGAGAAATGCTGAGCATATTCTTCCCTTTTGGTTTTCTAACTCCAGGTTTTTGCACATTTTCATACTTTGACTTCTCGAGCTGCCCTTTGAAATCTTCTGTTTAGTTTTTTACTTCATCATTTCTTCCATTTGCTTTAGCCTCTGTATGTTCAAGAGCAAGTTTCAGAGTCCCTTCTTTCCATTTTGGTCTTTTTTTTTTTTTCTGACTTTTAATGACCATTTCATTTCTTTATAAATGATGTGTTTGATATATTCCACAACTTATCTGGTCTTCATTTATCACTGTTCAATGCATTAGATCTATTCTTGAGATGGTCTCTAAACTCAGGTGGGATATACTCAAGGTCGTACTTTGACTCTTGTGGACTTGTCTCAGTTTTCATCAGTTTCAGCTTGAACTTGTATATGAGCAACTGATGATCTGTTCTGCAGTCAGCCTCTGGCCTTGTTCTGATAACACCGAGCTTTTCCATTGTCTCTTTCCACAGATGTAGTTGATTTGATGCTGTGTATTCCATCCAGTGAGGTCCATGTGTATAGTCACCATTTATATTGTTGAAGAAAGGTATTTCCAATGAACAATTCATTGGTCTTCCAAAATTCTATCATGCTCCACCATTGTTTCTGTCACCAAGACCATATTTTCCAACTACCGATCCTTCTTCGTTTCCAACTTTTGCATTCCTCTCACCAGTAATTATCAATGCACCTTGATTGCATGTTTGATCAATTTCCAATTGTAGAAGTTTGTAAAAATCTTCAGTCTCTTCATCTTTGGCCTTAATAGTTGTTGGCAAATTTTGAATAATAGTTGTATTAACTGATCTTCCTCCTTGTGGGCGTATGGATATTATCCTACTACTGACAGTGCTGCACTTCAGGATATATCTCGAAATGTTCTTTTTGACAATGAATGCAACACCATTCCTCTTTTGTCATTTCCAACATAGTAGACCATATGATTGTCTGATTCAAAATGGCCAATATCAGTCCATTTCAGCTCACTAATGCCTAGGATATCGATGTTTCTGCATTCCATTTCATTTTTGACTATTTCCAATTTTCCTAGATTCATTCTTCATACATTGTATGTTCCGATTATTAACATATGTTTGCAGCTCTTTCTTCTCATTTTGAGTCATGCCACACCAGCAAATGAAGGTCCCAAAAACATTTCTCCATTAAGGCTGACTCTACTTTGAGGAGGCAATTTTTCCCCAGTATTATGAGTGCCTCCCAACCTAAGGGGCTCACCTTCTGGCACTATATCAAACAATGTTCCACTGCTTTCGTAAGATTTTCACTGGCCAGTTTTTTCAGAAGTAGACCGCCAGGTCCTTCTTTCTAGTCTGTCTTAGTCTGGAAGATCCACTGAAACCTGTCCACTGTGAGTGACCCTGCCGGTATTTGAAATTTTGGTGGCATAGCTCCAGCATCACAGCAACACACAAGACACCACAGTACAACGAACTGACAGGCAAGTGGTGGAAGTGACACTAGAGCACCTTATTACAAGGAAAATTAAAAGGGTGCTTGATTCTGTGGCCATTTTCCACATAATAGTATGGGAGCAATGATTAAGTGTAGTCTGTCAGATTTCCTGTATTCAAATTCTGATTCTATCACACACTAGTTATGTGATCTGAGGTAAAATAAGGGGCCTCAATTTCCTCATTTGTAACAGATAATGATAATCATAACTATCTCGAAGACTTGTTTTAAGGAGTGAAAGAGTTTGTATTTGTAAATGTGTGGAGTAGTTTCTGGAACGTATTAAGCATTATATAAGTGTTAAATAAAAGTAAGTAAATGAGTATCTTACCACATGTATTATGAAACCATATTCTGTATTTTTTTCCTAATAAATATTTGTCCACTGTTATAGATTGACTTGTGCCCTCAAAAAAGATGTGTTGAAATCCTAATTTCCAGCACCTGTGAATGTGACTTTGTTTGGAAATTGGGTCTCTGAAAATGTTATCAATTAAGTTAAGATGAGGTCATATTTTAGGATGAGTCCTAACCCATATTAGTGATATCCTTCTAAAAAGAAGAGACACAGACACAGAAGGAAGATGCCATGTAAAGACAGAAGCAGAGATTACAGTGA
This sequence comes from Loxodonta africana, assembly GCF_030014295.1. NCBI lineage: Eukaryota > Metazoa > Chordata > Mammalia > Proboscidea > Elephantidae > Loxodonta > Loxodonta africana. The sequence continues at coordinate 36,450,018 of NC_087349.1, forward strand.
TCTATTTACAAGCTGAGGAATGCCAAGAATTGCAAGGAATCATCAAAAGCTAGGAAGAGGCAAGGAGGGATCTTCCCCTAGAGCCTTCAGAGAGAACATGACCCTGCTGACACCTTGATTTCAGACTTGCATTCCCCCAGAACTGCGAGACAATAAATTAATGTTGTTTTAAGCCACCCAGGCTGTGGTACTTCAGCAGCCATAAGAAACTAATACATCCACCCTCCCGTGACTGACTTTAAATTTCCTTTTGCAGCACTTAATAAATATTATTTGATCAGCTAGCCCATGTATCAGAAAGTTCTATTCTGTGGCTAATAATAACAGCACTTACACTGACCGTACTAGGCATTTTACATGTTACCTCATTTAATCTGCATTAGCATTCCTATGGAGATTAGTGATTTTCTCACTATGGATGAGAAAATTTGAATTTCAAGAAGTTATATAGTTTGCACAAGTTCATAGAGTTAATAGGTGGAAGGGATGAATTTTGGACCATGGGGCTGTGATCTTGATCCGCCCATTACCATGGAAAAAGGGCTTTATAGAGAGATTACCTCACAGCTGTCAAAAGTATAAATTTGTCCCATACAGGCATGCTTAATTTGCTTCTGTTTCCTTCTGGAAGCTCAGTAATATAAGAAAAAATTGAATCTGTCTGTGTCTATGGGTGTGGTTCCCCTACTTTCTTAGACACTACAGGTTTGTGTGATTGGTTCTCACAGGTTCCTGAGGTTCAGTGGTACTGTGTCCACATCTGAAATGGGCTCGAGATGATGCCTGAAACTATATGCCAAAAATAACATTTCATAACTCTCCCGTACATCTTTGTAGATTTCTGGCACAAGACATATTTAGCTTCAACAGGCTTTTTTTTTTTTTTTTTCCTGCAGCTGCTGAAGAATTCTGGAAAGTGGAGCTTGCCCCATTCTGTTAGCCTAATGGTTAGGCCTAATGTAATGATCTCAGTGATGAATGTCCTATTATTGATGGGAAATACTAACTAGCTCTGGGTTGTCCTTTTTTTATTGTGATGCTTCCAATAAAATGTTTCCACTCACTTGGCTTGCTCAATTGCTAATCAGGAAATCTGGGTTTTATGAATTCCCTGATACACACCAGTCACTGCAAAACCCTAATATGTGCCAATCCTGCCTCCTCTGATAGATCCCAGAAGTGCCTCCTTCAGGGCCTAGCAATGACTCACTTCTAACAGTCATAAAACAAGCAAAAGCCACTTCTCCTTTCTTCTCTGAAACCACTTCTTGGTAACAACTGACTCGGGAAATTTTGCCCTCCACCACTCAGATAAGTGACTAAAGTAATGTTCTTTGTCTTTGAGTATACCAGTGGCTATCAGTGATCTGTTTTGATGAAGGATGGTATATAGGTTTAGATTTTCTTGACTTGAAAACAAAATTCTAGATTTGATAATACTAAATAATGTCAAAACAGCAACCACATAGAAGCCTGCAGGCACATTCAGACAGCTGGAGGGAAAATCAGAATGTGGCATTGCTTCAGGAAAATGGTGGTTCACATTGCTAGCAGAGATGTTCACAGGCAGAACTTGGAGCTAGCAGATGCTAGGCACAGAAGGAGCTGCTCATCCAGCTAGCACTGCTTAAGAAGCAATTGTCTCTTTTAGGTGAGGGACCACACATCCACAACATGGCAGTTATTGTCCTGAGATATCTAATGGTTCATTGAGATGGATTGAAGGCATGTTAAAAAATCAAAGAGTAGCTTCAGATCAAGGGATTGGAGGAGATTATCATATTCACTATATCCCAGAAATTAATTCCAGTATCCATATCACTTAGTACTGGTACCCCTTGGGTGAAACATTTCCAAATACAGTATATATCATGAACTAATGAAAGCCATTTGTATGATCCTGACTTATTCATTAAAGCCAAATTTTTTTTAAAATGATCTTTTTATTAAGCTTTTGGTAAAATAGATAAAGTTCCTTTATACTAAGCAAATGTGTTCTAAGTAGGGGCTGTAAGAATAATGTATATCCTCTTCAGACTGTGGATGTCACCGAAGCCGAGAACGTTAAGTAAAAGTCTTGGTATCACGTTCAACGCTGTGTGGAATGCTGCCTCCAGAGGTAATACAAAAGCATTTCCTTCTTTTGTGCAAGCTCTGCAATTAATTATCCCATAACAATCTATCAAGAGTAATATATTCCTCTGAGCCCATAAATTTCAATTATTACAATTCCCTTTTAGCAAGGCATCTAACATTGCCTTTTCTTTGATGCAGTTTATGGAAAAAGCAGAACAGAGTTACAGACTAGCTGTAGTAATTAAAAATAGACTTTCAAAGGAATTAAGGCTGTTTATTCATGATCTTATACACAGAAAACCCTAAGGAATCCTCCAGAAAACTACTGAAACTAATAGAAGAGTTTGGCAGAGTCTCAGGTTATAAGATAAACATACAAAAATCACTTGGATTCCTCTACATCAACAAAAAGAACATCAAAGAGGAAATAACCAAATCAATACCATTCACAGTAGCCCCCAAGAAGATAAAATACTTAGGAATAAATCTTACCAAGGATGTAAAAGACCTATACAAAGAAAACTACAAAGCTCTACTACAAGAAATTCAAAAGGACATACTTAAGTGGAAAAACATACCTTGCTCATGGATAGGAAGACTTAACATAGTAAAAATGTCTATTCTACCAAAAGCCATCTACACATACAATGCACTTCCAATCCAAATTCCAATGTCATTTTTTAATGTGATAGAGAAACAAATCACCAACTTCATATGGAAGGGAAAGAAGCCTCGGATAAGCAAAGCATTACTGAAAAAGAAGAAGAAAGTGGGAGGCCTCACTCTACCTGATTTCAGAACCTATTATACAGCCACGGTAGTCAAAACAGCCTGGTACTGGTACAACAACAGGCACATAGACCAGTGGAACGGAATTGAGAACCCAGATATAAATCCATCCACATATGAGCAGCTGATATTTGACAAAGGCCCAGTGTCAGTTAATTGGGAAAAGATAGTCTTTTTAACAAATGGTGCTGGCATAATTGGATATTCATTTGCAAAAAAATGAAACAGGACCCATACCTCACACCAAGCACAAAAACTAACTCCAAGTGGATCAAAGACCTAAACATAAAGACTAAAACGATAAAGATCATGGAAGAAAAAATAGGGACAACCCTAGGAGCCCTAATACAAGGCATAAACAGAATACAAAACATTACCAAAAATGACGAATAGAAACCAGATAACTGGGAGCTCCTAAAAATCAAACACCTATGCTCATCTAAAGACTTCACCAAAAGAGTAAAAAGACCACCTACAGACTGGGAAAGAATTTTCAGCTATGACATCTCCGACCAGCGCCTGATCTCTAAAATCTACACGATTCTGTCAAAACTCAACCACAAAAAGACAAACAACCCAATTAAAAAGTGGGCAAAGGATATGAACACACACTTCACTGAAGAAGATATTCAGGCAGCTAACAGATACATGAGAAAATGCTCTGGATCATTAGCCATTAGAGAAATGCAAATTAAAACTACGATGAGATTCCATCTCACTCCAACAAGGCTGGCATTAATCCAAAAAACACAAAATAATAAATGTTGGAGAGGCTGTGGAGAGATTGGAACTCTTATACACTGCTGGTGGGAATGTCAAATGGTACAACCACTTTGGAAATCTATCTGGCGTTATCTTAAACAGTTAGAAATAGAACTACCATACAACCCCGAAATCCCACTCCTTGGAATATACCCTAGAGAAATAAGAGCCTTCACACAAACAGATACATGCACACCCATGTTTATTGCAGCTCTGTTTACAATAGCAAAAAGCTGGAAGCAACCAAGGTGTCCATCAACGGATGAATGGGTAAATAAATTGTGGTATATTCACACAATGGAATACTACGCATCGATAAAGAACAGTGACAAATCTGTGAAACATTTCATAACATGGAGGAACCTGGAAGGCATTATGCTGAGCGAAATGAGTCAGAGACAAAAGGACAAATATTGTATAAGACCACTATTATAAGATCTTGAGAAATAGTATAAACTGAGAAGAACACATACTTTTGTGGTTACGAGGGGGGAGGGAGAGAGGGAGGGAGAGGGTTTTTTACTGATTAATTAGCAGTAAGAACTACTTTAGGTGAAGGGAAGGACAACACTCAATACAGGGAAGGTCAGCTCAACTGGACTGGACTGGACCAAAAGCAAAGAAGTTTCCGGGATAAACTGAATACTTCAAAGGTCAGCCGAGCAAGGGCAGGGGTTTGGGAACCATGGTTTAAGGGGACTTCTAAGTCAATTGGCAAAATAATTCTATTATGAAAACATTCTGTATCCCACTTTGAAATGTGGCATCTGGGGTCTTAAATACTAACAAGCGGCCATCTAAGATGCATCAATTGGTCTCAACCCACCTGGAGCAAAGGAGAAGGAAGAACACCAAGGTCACACGACAACTAAGAGCCCAAGAGACAGAAAGGGCCACATGAACCAGAGACCTACATTATCCTGAGGCCAGAAGAACTAGTTGGTGCCCGGCCACAATCGTGACTGCCCTCACAGGGAGCACAATAGAGAACCCCCGAGGGAGCAGGAGATCAGTGGGATGCAGACCGCAAATTCTCATAAAAAGACCATACTTAATGGTCTGACTGTGACTAGAGGAATCCCGGCGGTCATGGTCCCCAAACCTTCTGTTGGCACAGGACAGGAACCATCCCCGAAGACAATTCATGAGACATGAAAGGGACTGGACAGTGGGTAGGAGAGAGATGCTGATGAAGAGTGAGTTAATTATATCAGGTGGACGCTTGAGACTGTGTTGGCATCTCCTGTCTGGAGGGGGGATGGGAGGATAGAGAGAGTTGGAAGCTGGCAAAATTGTCACAAAAGGAGAGACTGGAAGGGCTGACTCATTAGGGGGAGAGCAAGTGGGAGTAAGGAGTAAGATGTATATTAACTTATATGTGACAGACTGACTTGATTTATAAATGTTCACTTGAAGCTCAATAAAAGTTAATAAAAAAAAATGCTTATTTCCTCGGTTGTTAGGTTTTGTTGGAATGGCTATAGAGGCCATTCCAGATGAAGGATTTCTTGAGGCCATTCATCCAAATCTAGACTCTTTCAACCATATTTTCAAAACCTGTTGGACCCAGTCTTGTGAATTAATGATGTGACACAAGCTGAGTGGAGAACATGTTTTAAACACAAATGTAACCCCAAGTGGGTAGTTAAGAGTTGAATATAAAAGCCTCATCAAGACAGCAACTGGACAGTTTTCTAACCACAGCTTTAGAGCAACAGGGAAGTGTTTTCCAGTCAAAGGAGCTCGGTGGTGCAGTGGTTAAATACTTGGCTGCTAACTGAAACGCTGGTGGCTCGAACCCACTAGAGGTTCCATGGAAAAGAGATGTGGCAGTGTGTTTCCATAAAGATTGCAGCCTTGGAGACCCTATAGAGCAGTTCTACTCTGTCCTACGGGGTCACTATGAGTCGGAATTTACTCGACGGCAGTGGGTTTTTCTTTTTCTTCTTGGTTTTCCAGTCAGCCTCAACCCAAAGCCTAGAAAGCTTATAATACTTCTCCAGCCAAGGCTTCCACCGATATTTTCTACTTATTGTGTGTGGCAGCAGAAGAGCGCACTCACGATGGAGAGGAGCCACATTCTAGGACCCACATTTCATGGATATGAGTAACAGCAAGTAATAACAATAGTTAATATTTAAAAAAGAGTTACAATATGACAGGCACTATGCTAAACCCTTTTTGAGAATTAACACATGTAATTAATCTTTATAATAAACATATGAAGTAGGTACTATTAACATCCCCATTTTATAGATGGATAAGCTAAGTCTTAGAAAAGTTTAGGACTTACTTATTGTCACATAGCTAGTAATCAGCAGAAGCAGGATTCTAACCAAGCACTCTGACCCCAGAGACCCTACCTCTTAACCACTAACCTTTGTTGTTGTTATTAGCTGCCTGATTAATGGGGGAACTGATAAGTATTGAGCTCTTCTCACTTTTTCAGGTACTTCAGAAACTCTCCATTTAATCCTCACACAACACATTCCACAACAAACAAAACTTAAGACTCAGAGATTAAATAACATACTTTTCACCCAAATCCACAAAGCCGGCAAAGCACAAAGCTAAAATTCTTTACACTATATCACACAACCTCCCTGTAACTTAAAAACCAAACTGAATGGCAGGCATAATATATAAACAGAAATTTTATTTCTATTTGCATATTGGTACTATTATAGGTGCCAAAGGTGCCTGGCAGGGACTCTGATGGAACACAGAAAGAAATCTGTAGTCAGCATAAAACCAAAGAGGAAAGGGATTTAAACACCACCCCAGGACTCCACTTCAAAACTGCTCAGGACCAAATCATCCCTGCACAAATTCCTGCCACTATTTTTCATATGGGTAAGGTCATTAATTGATCTCTTAAGAGTATAATTTAAAGAAATAAGAATTCTTACCATTCCAAATCTCTTCAAACTTAAAACTAAACAATTATCTTCAACATTGACACATTTAGAAACAAGTTGTTAATAACTCTTACTTTAAAATGGTCTGTGTTGATTTTAGCTAATTGAAATAAATATATAGGAAAAAATGAAGTCTCCAAATGTTTACATAAGACTAAAAAGATGTTTTGGAAGCCATGGGTGGCGGGGGCGGGGGGGTTCCTATTTGAAGTAAAACAACAACAATAAGAACAGCAACATTTGAAATACAATTGATTAGAAAGGTATGAAAATAAAAGTAGCTCAAGCCAAACAAAACATTTAGAAAGAGCTTATTAAAATAACCAAGTTTAGAGAAGCAATGCTGACAACATAATTGGGCAGTTATTTTCAGACCTCTAATTTGCCAGACACTTACTTGGTTTATATGGTACCTTTTGGCTTTAGCTTATTGACGTGCCTTTTATTCAAATAACTGTTGTTGTTGTTGTTAGGTGTCATCAAGTTGGTCTCGACGTACAACAGAATGAAACACCCCCAGGCCCTGCACCATCCTCAAAATCCTTGTTATGCTTGAGCCCATTGTTGCAGCCACTGTGTCAATCCATCTCCTTGAGGGTCTTCCTCTTTTTCACTCACCCTCTACTTTACCAAGCATGATGTACTTCCCTAAGGACTGGTCCCTCCTGATAACATGTCCAAAGTATGTGACACAAAGGCTCACCATCCTTCCTTCTAATGGGCATTCTGAAATTGTACTTCTTCCCTGACAGATTTGTTTGTTCTTCTGGCATCCCATGGAGTATTCAATATTCTTTGCCAACAGCACAATTCAAAGGCATCAATTCTTCTTCCATCTTCCTTTTTTAGCTTACATGCAGCTAAATAACTATTAATGGCCAATATTATTGAGCACCTGCTGGATGGGTGTTAGAATATAGGGGTGTAAAGCTTGCTGTCAGTGTATAAAGACTAGAAATGTGTTAAGAAAAAAAGGTAGCCAGCAATACAAGGTTACATGCTAATTATGGGTGTTGAACTGAATACATCTGCAGTATCTGAGACACTGAGCCAGTGGACCTTTCAGAAAGGTCAGAAACTTCATCCCTAAGACACATCTTTAATAACTAAATGAGTGGGTATGTGCCAAATAAATTGCTGAGTAAGTAATGATGAATGAGTTCAGAAGACCATGTGACTAGAAATGTTCAGTATGGACTTCACAGACTTCAAGAGAGCCTTTCAGAAATGGGTAAGACCTACACATGAAAATAATTTTTGTGTTATGGTTTGAAAGTAATAATTTTACATGTCTTCATAAATATCTGAGGATACTGGGGCAGAGGTTTACAAAAACATGCTCAGAGGGAGGGAGAGGGGAATTCACCAACTACATAGTATACAAGAATCATCTTAGGTGAAGGGAAAGACAACATCACAGTACAGAAGTCAGCACAACTGGACTAAACCAAAAGCTAAGAAGTTTCCTGAACACAACCAAACACTTCGAGGGACAGAGTAGCTGGGGTGGGGGTCTGGGGACCATGGTTTCAGAGAACATCTAGGTCAATTGGCATAACAAAGTTTATTAAGAAAATATTCTACGTCTTACTTTGGTGAGTGGCCTCTAAGGTCTTAAGAGCTTGCCAGTGGCTATCTAAGATGCATCAATTGGTCCCAACCCACTTGGAGCAAAGGAGAATGAAGAATACCAAAGATACAAGGAAAATATTAGCCCAAGAGACAAAAGGGCCATATAAACCAGAGACTCCATCAGCCTGAGACCAGAAGAACTAGATGGTGCCCTGCTACCACCAATGACCACCCTGACAGGTAACACAACAGAGAGTCCCTAACAGAGCAGGAGAAAAATGTGGAGCAGAACTCAAATTCACATAAAAAGACCAGACTTAATGGTCTGACTGAGGCTGGAGGAACCCCAAAGACGTGGCCTCCCGACATTCTGTTAATTCAGAGCTAAAACCATTCCTGAAGCCCACTCTTCAAAGATTAGACTGGACTATAAAACATACTCATGAGCAGTATGCTTCTTAGTTCAAGCAGATACGAGAGACCAAATGGATGGCTCCTGTCTGGAGACAGGATGAGAAGGCAGAAAGGCACAAGAGCTGGTTGGATGGACGCAGGAAATCCAGGGTGGAAAGGGGGAATGTCCTGTCACATTTCGGGAATTGCAACTAGTGTCAGATAACAATATAAGTTTTTATATGAGAAATTAATTTGAGCTATAATCTTGCACCTAAAGCACAATAAAAAAAAAAAAAAGATTGGGAAGGAATCACCACACTCTTGAACTATAACAGGTAAACTCAGAACTCCAGCAACTTAAAGAATCATAAAGAGGGCTTCTGCTTTTAGGGCTTAAACTATTTTTCCTAAACCAGTTTTCCATAAATCACTGTATAGGCACTACAAGTAATTGTAATATTCCAAAATGTTTTATTAAACGCGCCCCCCACCCCCCCGCCCCGCCACTGACTAAAGCCACAAATGCTGTAGGGCACATTCGCAGAATGGTAACTGGAGTTTCCCTGCTTCTGGTTCAAAAACGTCCCAACAGATGGCTCTATTGGGGTTACCGCCTCCCGCTGTTACGTCATCATTTCAGTCCAGGAAAAAAGATAGGTTTGTCTTGAGACAAGGTAGAAAACCTCCCGCTGTCATTTTGTCAGCTTATTTTTAAGTAAGCTTTTGTTAAGTCATTTGTGCAGTAAAGGAACGTCCATGCGGGAAAACCTAGCCTGTTCGCTCCTCTACGTCAGCAGTAAACCGTGACCGTCACTGCCTCAGCCACTTACAGGGTAGCGCACCAGTGCATCATGGGCGTCGTCGGCCGCGGGGATTGTGGGAAATGTAGTTTCCAGACTCCGCCCTCCTCGCCATTTCTGTAATGGCTGCTCCCCGAAAGGTAACGTACAAACTCGTCCCTAAAGGATAGTTAGAGTTCCTCAGTGTATTTGCAAAACAGGGAGCAAATTTACACTTTGCCAGCCAAAGCAGGGATTCTTTTTTCAAATCCTTAACATCAAGTCGTGGAGCCAACTTATCTCTCGGTTCGATTTATTTTAGTGTTTAAGTGTGGGTGAACTGACCAACTTTACGTCTAGTTCCCGATTGGACAAACTACTCTCAATTCACTACCCATTTCGCTCCCTTTCATACAGCCTCCCTGCCCTGCACTGACTGTAGCTGCCTCTTTAAAGTAATAATAATGAGTTATTTTTAAATCCTCCCCTTCCCATTCTGATAATAGGCGCTGTCACGTGGAACCTCTTAGCCTCAGCAATCGGAGCTCCAAGAACTGAGTATTTTAAGTCAGAGTTACATATATATCCGGTTCCTTTGGTAAGTCTTACTCATTCACCACAACTTCACAGAGTTATAGGTTGTGTGACTTTTGCCAGATTTGTCTGCATTTCCGGGGTGGGAGGAAACCCTAAGAAAATGTAATTTTTAACACTAGGATATTTTAAGTGGTCAAGTGAGTGTCTTGTGCATATTCTGTTCTTAATTATGTCCTGCTGTTTCTTTTCTGTTTGGTTGATGCACACGTAGTTTACATTATAGTTTCCATTATAGGGTATGGAAAAATTGCCGGGGTGAGGGGGTTATCATGACAAGGGGAGATTATCCTCAAATGGCCACAGTTAAGTACCTCTTATGTATGCTTGCTTTTTCCGTCTGTGAAATGAGAAGTTGGGTCTAAAATGATTTATAAAGTCATTTAAAAAGTTGGGTGTACTATTATTTGTCATATTCATATTGTCATTTGAAAATGTAGGGATTTTAGCAATTTTTAATGGTTCCTTTTTGTGTTAATGTTCTAACTTCTAGGAACCATCAGCCCTAAAGTCCTAACCAAGCGAAGATTCCAGCATCATGACTTCAGTTTCCACACAGTTCCTGTTCGCCCTCATTTCACTGCTTTTGCTGCTCCCTGTTGTTGAAGCAGTAGAAGCAGGAGATGCAATTGCTCTCTTGTTAGGTGTGGTTCTCAGCATTACCGGCATCTGTGCTTGTTTAGGGGTATATGCAAGGAAGAGAAATGGACAGATGTGACTTTGAAGGGCCCCCTGGATCAAACCTCACCCTAAAAACCTTTGTCCTGTTGAAGTTAAAACTGAGCATTGATGTCTGAAAGTTCCTAAGCAACAGTGACTAGGGTAGTTTGGCCTTTAAATGTTTTCCTCTAAATGGGAACAAATTGATGTATGTTAAATGGGGAAAAATGTTTTCTTCTCATGAAAAACGCGCTAAAAAGTGCAGACTGTAGTTTGCATTTGCTGATTAGAAAGGAGGTGAAAGAAATAATGACTAAAACTGGCTTCAGAAGTCCCAGACCACATGAAATAGGAAGAAGGAAGCCCTTGTCCGGAATCCTAGGAAACCGCCATTGTTTGGTTACCATTGCGGCTTCCTGAATCACTGAAGAGTCTGTTCTCCCTGTTTTTATTGGATTTGTGTTTTGTTATATCCTAAGTTAGTATTGTACTTATATATCAAATTTAGTTAATCAAAAATTGAAATCTTTAATTCTTTGGGGAAAAAAATAGTTTAGAAAAATGTATTCAATGTATCTAGTATTGAAATGGAGAAATTATTTAATGTTAAAAAAACTTTATATTGAACATTGAAATGGAGAAAAATATTGTTTAAAAAAAATAAATAAAACCTTTATATTGATTAACTGACTAATACCCTGATAGTGAGAAATTATATATTAAATATAAACTCATTATGTTGGAAGTAAATGTATGGTATCTGTGTTTATTTTGGGCTGCTTTTTATATGTGTGGACTAAATTTTTACATAAGCTAACTGGAGAAGAGCAGAATGGCTTACCTAATCACACGAGCTTGAGAAATGGGCAGCCTAGGGGTTTCTGGTAGAAAATCCACAGATATGGAAGGAAAATGTAATGGCACACCAATCTGATGAGATCTTCAGACTAACTACTCAAAGTTTCCTCCAACCAGCAATGTCAGCTAGAGACTTTAGAAATACAGACTCTCAGGGCTCACCCAGGCCAACTAATTCAGAATCTACGTTTGTATCAAGAGCCCAAGATAATTTGTAGGCACATGAAAGTTTAAGAAGAGTGCTAGGTAGTGTTTTCCAAACTTCCTTGAGCCCAGGAATCACCCTAGGCACTTGATAAGACTCAGATTCCCAGACCCCTCTTCTGAATATTGTGCTTCAGTAAATCTAAGGGCCGGGGGGCAGGGGTGGTTGGAACTATGTGTTAACAAGGGCCTCCAGTGACTCTTAGATTCTGTTGGTGCAGAATGCATAGTAAATCAGTCTACAGTCTGAGTAAATCTGCTTTGGGGTCTCACTGGAAGCAGGTAGTTAAGTTTCTTCATAAAATAATGCATTATCCAATCTCTAGTCTCTAGGTGACATCAGGAGCCTCGGTTTTGATCTGGAAACCGGCAGCCACAGCCTACAATCCTTTTTACAATGCAGTTCTGGTGTGAGCTGACCTGGCTTGCATGAGATTTGGTAGAGGGTACAAGCAGTGAGGGACAGACATGTTATAAAAACATGGAAACTGCATGACTTTTTATCATAGCTGTTTCATTTTTTTCACCAGAGAAAGCACTAATATTTTGGGGGACCCTAGTGATACAGTGGTTAAGGGAAAGGTCTCTAACCAAAAAGTTGGCAGTTCGAACCCACCAGTGGAAGAAAGATGTGACAGTCTGCTTCCGTAAAGATTACAGCCTTGGAAACCATATGGTGCAATTCTGCTCTATCCTATGGGGTTGCTATGAGTCAGAATTGACTCAGTGACAACAGGGTTCTGTTATACATTGTGTAATTAAGAGAACTTGATTTTGTTTTTAAGGAGGAAAAGGAACACAGGTTGTAAGACACTTGTCATCTATAAACTAGCCCATTGGAACTGATGTAAAAAGGCTGCTGTTCTGCCTTGCGGATCGACTTTTGCATTAGGATTGGGAGAAATCAAACCTAAAGTACATTTTAAATCACAGTGCATTACTCATTTAGTCATCTTCAGGTACTATTTTTAAAATGTTCAAAATAAGACTACAGGCAAACATTCTTTAATAAACGTGTATTTCCAGAAGTGCTTGGGAGGGATTAAAAAACTGCCATTTTCGTATCTTCTCCTTAACAATAAAAAATTCTCTTAAAGTGCCATTCAGGAGTTTTGATGTGTGTCATGGATTGAATTGTGTCCCCCAAAAATGTATGTCAACTTGGCTAAGCCATGATTCCCACTATTGTGTGATTGTCTACCATTTTGTCATCTGATGTGACTTTCCTATGTGTAGTAAATCCTACTTCTATGATGTTAAAGAGGTGGGATTATCAGCAGTTATATTAATGAGGCAGGACTCAGTCTACAAGATTAGATTGTGTCTTAAATCAATCTCTTTTGAGATATAAAAGAGAGAAGCCAGTACAGAGACAGAGGGAACCTCATACCACCAAGAAACAAGAGCCAGGAGAATAGCACATCCTTTGGACCTGGGGTCCCTGGGCTGAGAAACTCCTAGATGGGTGGCAGGGGGAGGGGAGACTGATGACAAGGACCTTCCCCCAGACTGACAGAGAAAGCCTTCCTGTGGAGCTGGCACCCTGAAATTGGACTTGTAGCCGACTAGACTAAGAGAATAAATTTTTCTTTGTTAAAGCCACCCAGTTGTATTTCTGTTATAGCAGCACTAGATAACAAAGATAATGGGTATGACGGGGAACACCTCTAAAAATAGCCTCATTTCTCATCTAAGTTAGATTTTATGATTTTACCTGAAAGAATAGAAACCCTATTTCTTAGTGTTTCTTAACCTTTTCAGGACCACCAGCCCCTTTGAAAAAATGCACATGCATGTTGGCTTTTTTAGATTAACTTCAGAGAGTTCACAAACCTGAAGACCATCCATGAATGCCAAGTTACAAATTGCTGTTGAGTTTCCTTTTTTTTTTTTTTGAGGTTCTTTCTGATTCTAGAATCCCTTGATTTGCTTTAAGGCGTACACCTGCTGTGAAGCAGTTAAAGCAAGAATGGGACTGACAAATGTCCCAATTTGTCAGAAAATACTGATACTTGGGAATCTAGTAAATGCTCTGTACATACTAGATTGGTTTGAGTTCAGCTAGAAAGGTAGAAGACAATGGGTGAAATCAATAAGGACTGAAGAATTTAAGGACTTTGACAATTCTTAAATTTCTATTTTTTTGTTATTTTATGGTAACTCACCTAGTACTCTAATGCCAATAATGCTTGCATTGTTTCTCTCTGGCTCCTTTCAAGAGTTTTTTCTTTGTCTTTAATTTTCGGAAGTTTGACACTAATGTGCCTTGGCATGGATTTCTCTGAGTTTATCCTGTTTGAGATTCATTCCGCATCTTGAATCTGTAGGCTTAGGTCTTTTACCAAATTTGGGAAATTTTCAGCCATTATTTCTTCAGATACTTTTTCGGCCCCATCCTTTTTCTCCCCTCCTGAGACTTCGGTGACTCAAATGTTAGATCCTTTTGTTACGGTCCTACATGTCCCTAAGGCTCAGTTTATTTTAGTCTATTTTTTCCCAGTCTGTTTTCTTTGTTGTTCAGACTGGTTAATTTCCCTTGTTCTATTCTCAAACTCACGGATTCTTTTCCTCTGTCCTCTCTATTCTGCAGTTGTATCTTTTAGTTCTAAAATTTTCTTTTTTTTTTTTTAGTATCTTTTTTTTCCTTTGCTGAGACCACCCATTTCTTTGGTGAGACTTTCTGTTTTTTCATTTGTTTCCAGGGTATTTGTAATTACTCAGTGAAATACTTTCTTGATGGCTGCTTCAAAATCCTTCTCAGATGATTCTAACATCTGTGTAATTATAGTGTTGGCATCTGCCCATTTTCTTTCCTTGTTCAAGTTGAGTTCTTCCAAGTTCTTGCTGTGATGAGTGACTCTCAATTGAAACCTAGACATTGTGGGTATCATCTTAAAGACACTGGATCTTATTTAAATTTTGTGCTTTAGCCACTCCTGCAGGGGAAGAGAGGACACTGCCTTGTTACTGCCAGATGGAGATGGAAGTTCAGGTTCTCCATTCAGCTTCTTTTGACACCCAGGAGGAGAGGGCTCAAAGTTACTGCTGGAGACGGGGGATGTTCAAAATCCCCAATAAGCTTCTGTTTATCCCATTCTGTATAGAGGAGAAAGAGTGCTTTGTTACTGCTACCCACATGCCCTTCACTGTCACCAGGGGTGGGTGGAGAGAGTGACCTGGTTGCCACTGAGTGTTGTTGAAAGTCCATACTCTCCACTAGACCTTTTCTGATACCACCTCCAGGAGAACGTCAGTGGCACTTCGTTATTCCTGGGTTGGCAAAGAGGTCCAGGCTTCCCGCATAATGTCCACTGATACCACAACAGGAGGTGAGCTCACCACTCTGCCTTCTCTGGTACCACCCCAGTGAGAAAGTTGGGGCATCTCATTACAGCCTGATGAAGGTGGAAGTTTTGGTTTTTCTGTGGTGTCTAGTTGCAGTGGAACAGTTACTGTCTAAAGCTTTCTGTTTCGCTAGGCTGGTATTTTGGCTAGAGAGAGCAGTCTTTTTGGGGGGCTTCTTCTGTCTGTGTTCTTTGGCATTTCTGGGTTGCCAGTTTGTCAAGTACCCAGTCTGAGATATACTGTATGAGGCAAAAAAAAAACCCTCAGAGAATTCACCACTGTGTTGTTCCTCGGGTTCCAAGGTCCCTAGCCATTCTTCTGTCCACCTTTCAGAGTCTTCTTATGCTTGTTTCACATATGAGGTTTGTACTTAGTAGGTTGAATAGGGAAAAGTACCTTCACTCCATCTTCCTGGAAGCAAATGTCTCCTCAGTGCATATTTAAGGAATGAATTTTCTCAGGTACTCCACAGGTAGAGAAAACAACAGGTAAATGATCAAATCAAGGTATTCACACACAGACCTGTGTCCTCTGATCTCCCACTTCTTCATTCCCCTCTTCACCCATCTAACATATTCTGTATTCCAATAAGCTCAACTAGAGAGTGTGACTCACTGTCAAGAATGCCGGTGTGCAGATGATGTTTGAAAAAATAAGCTGTTCCATATTTTGTCTCAGCCTTGAGAGAACAATAGCTGCTTCTGGAAAAGCTGATGTGGTGCCAAATGTGCTAGCTATAGAAGAACTAGCCAGGGCCAGCATTTCTCAGGAGCTGCACTCCTTCACCCTGTTGGGCTTTCTAGGCTCTGCAGAAGCTTGTCAACCTCCATTTCCTACTTTGGGCATAGGAAAAGCGATGTAGCTCAGCTTGCAGCACATAATGAAGGGAAGAATATTCTCTGCATATGACTTATCTCCATCACAGAGACTCACATATCAGTCGGGTTGGTGGCACTGCAATAGGGATTAAGAGCCTAAGCTCTGGAATTCAACAGACCAGGATAGATAACCAGACACCACCACTTAAAATGTGGTCTTGGGCAAGTTACTTAAATCAATTTCTGTCTCCTTGGGTGGTGCAAACATTTAATGTGCTTGGCTGGTAACTGAAAGGCTGAAGGTTCAAGTCTACCCAGAAGTACGTCAAAAGAAAGGCCTGGCAATCTCCTCTGAAAAATTAGCCATCGAAAACGCTATGGAGCACAATTCTCCTGCGACA
Source organism: Loxodonta africana (assembly GCF_030014295.1). Classification (NCBI taxonomy): domain Eukaryota; kingdom Metazoa; phylum Chordata; class Mammalia; order Proboscidea; family Elephantidae; genus Loxodonta; species Loxodonta africana. Next base: position 36,466,190 of record NC_087349.1, read on the forward strand.
CAGATGGTATGCCATGAGTCGGAATCTACTCTATGGCACCTGGTGGTTGTGGTGGTGGACCTGTTAAATGGGGATAACGGCACCTCCCTCAGAGATAGATGAGGATTACATAAGGTGATGCATGTGGAAGACTTGGCATACTGGACGTTGTTGTTATTATCATTACTATTGGTAGTGGTATTTGGAAATGTTTCCTAAACACACAAAAAACCGAACCCATTGTTCTCGAGTCGATTCTGACTCATAGCAACCCCACAGGACAGAGTAGAACTGCCCCATAGAGCTTCGGAGGAACGCCTGGTGGATTTGAACTGCCGACCTTCTGGTTAGCAGCTGTAGCACTTAACCATTACTCCACCACGGTTTCCTTTCCTAAAGACAGGAAAAAAAAAAAAAAACTTCACCAGCATAAATTTTGTATTTAAATAGAAAGAGGACATAGGTAGAAAGTTATATAAACGAATCCTATATTCATCTGGTCTTTGTATTTTAATTTCGACATTTTCCCAAGGTCTCTTAGACCTTCAAAGATACCCAGTCTTTGTTTTCTTTATCATAGTTCCCCCTCACGCACACCACTATAGGCTTACAAATTGATGAAGCTCAAAGACATTGGTAAAGAAAACTTGGCTACCCTGAAGTTTTCCCAAGTTTTGTTTGTACCTGAGGCTTTTGAGGGAAAAAAAAAAAGAAAAGAATTGATTTGTTGTACTAACTCCTAACATGTTCAACCATGGATCTTTCCTGAGTGACATAACAAAAGCCTAGTAGCAACTGCTAAGGAGATGCGAGAAGTTTGGTTTTGCCTGCCCAAGAAAACAGCCGATCTGGTCCACATTCCACCAGGAAAAATACTCTGACGACTACTTATCTCATTAGAAGTCATAAAGACACAAGCCACATAAAATTTGTTTAATGTTTGTTTCCTATGGTGGGATGAAGAGGGAAGCCCCTATCTTGACTTATTAATCCCAGACAAGATGTTCCCCTTTGGTAAAAATAGTGCCAAATCAATAAAAGTGCTTGCAGAGTAACATTAAATTTTTTTTCTACTTTTTAGTAGCTTTTTTCCTAAATCTTTTCTGTGATTAAATAATATAGATCTAATATCTAAATGCAAGAGGCAGAAGCCTGGAAAAACACGTGATTGCTGCAGAAAGTCAAAGTGTACGTTAATTTCTCCTTGATTTGCAGTCTCAGAGCTACAATTCCCCTCTCACACATATTTCCACTGAATACCATTGTACGTGGGTGATTACATTTTTGAAAATATTAGTTGGCACATTATAATCTGAGGTGAAATTATGAAATCGTATATACAAGAGGGGTAATTATTTTTTAAAGGGCTAATCATGTAGTACTTTGTTAAATATTGGGATTGTAAATACCATATTTCTCAATATTAATCAAGATAATTATGCTCTGGATAAATATGCATAAATCATTTTAACAAAAGAATTTAGAAGGAGGCATGATCACCAAGAACAGAAACTATACCATATTCTATTTCAGTTGATTTGTCAGAACAATCCTTTCATTTTGCCACAAAAATTGCCAGGACATTTCTATACCAACATAAAACGGTTTTATAGGTCCTATGATGACATCGGCTAACTTTCACTTGTTTAATCAACACTTTTCAAGACATCATCAGTAATCTTTAGAAAGGAACAAAAAAAAAATTCACTGCCAGGTGATTGACCTTGATCCAGTAATTTTTTTCATCTGTAAAATTATTTTTCAGTAATGTCTAAGAGGCTTCTAGTGATAGAATTTTGTGTCCCCATGAAAAGAGTTTTCCTAATTTCAAAAAATAAGGTATAATGTGTTAAAAATATTGTAATTATCCATTTCAGTCAGCAGCAATGAGAAGCTGCTTTCCTCTTCCAATTCCTCAATGAAAACTATAGTCTAGTCATTTGGTACATTTTTGGATTTCAACTGAGTGAAGCAAGGGCAGCTCATTTTTTGCACTAAATGAGTATGATTAGAGATTGTCTCAAGAAGGAAGAATAAAAACAAGCCATAGCCCTGCCATTCCCACCCACAGCAAACAGCCCACATGCTAATTGATGTCAGTAGGCAGTATCCAGCGACAAAGAACAAGCAGCCTCGCAGTTTCATATGCTCAGTCCACTCTGGCACCACCAGCGAGATTCAGCCGACAGACATCATCATCCCAGTGACCAAGCCAGACATTTGAGAAGATGTATGGCATCTCCCTTTTCCTCACCCTCCACATCTGATCCATCTCTAAGTTCTATCAGATTGGCCTCCAAAATATTGCTAGTATTCACTCCCTTTTCTTCACCCACAGCTCCTACCCAAGTTCAGACCACCATCACCTTGCACCTACATCATCCTTGTAGGTGTTCTTCTGAACTCCTGTGTCATCCCTCTGCAGTCTTTTCTGAATACAGCAACCATGGCAAACTTAAAACCCAAGTCCAATCCTGGTATATCCCAGCCAAAATCCTTAAGTGAATTTCTTCGTTTTTATGAATTCCTTAACAAGCTTTAGAGAAAAAGCACTGTTTGATCTGCCCTATTTCCATTTCTTCTTTCTCCAGCCTCATCTATGACCGTGACGAACAACCTACCGTGCATTCTAACTTCCAGCCATGTTAAATTTTTTCAGTTCCTTGAAAGCACTGTTCTCATTTTCTTCTCTTTCTCCCTCTTTTTCCCCTCTCTCTTCCTCCCTCTCTCTTTTTCCCTTTCCCCACTCTTTCCCTCTCCTTCTCATTCTCCCTCTCACTTCCCTCCTTTCTCTTCCTCTCTAGGTCTGCAGGCTATTCCCTCTGCCTGGAGCAATCTTCCCCAGTTCACCTGACATCTTACCTCCTTATACTTGAACACCACTTCTTTAGGAAGTCTTCCCTGGCCCTTCCTGTTTGGGTTGCATACCCTACTGTGTGCTCACACAGCATTCTTTATGCCCCCCCACCAAGCACGTATTTCCTGTATTGGGACCCTTCAACCACCCTTACCCTCATTCTAGGGTTCTAAACTCTACGAGGGCAGGGACTCACAGCTTCCAGCATAATGTCTGGCACGTACAAGGTGCTCACTCAGTCTTCTGCAGAATGAGTATGTCACTACAGAGCTAATGCAGCAAACAGATGCCCCAGCCTGGGATACACAGTGAATCATGGCATCCTCTCACTAACCCTGGCTGTGCCTTCACCGTCCTCAATACAGCTCTACCAACACTTCAGGTCTTGCGTGGGGCAGGTCTGAGATGCATAGTGAGTGTTTATCTTTTTTTTTTTTTGGACATCTAAATTATAGAACATGATTTTAATGAGTATTAAGATATAGTCTTGTTAGTTTACTCGAATAATTGTATGCACTGTAAAAAGCCTGCATTTTTAATGGTTTGTTCAACATTTAATTTGTTCAACATTTAGTTTAGAAGTGATCCACCATTTTGAAAACGATAAGCCAGAGGATGGTTTACTTCTTTGTCTCCTTCGCAGTCTCCTACTCATACTATACTCCAGCAACACTGGACTACCTGCATTACCAAGATCTCATGCCTTGCCATGCCTCTGTGCTCATCCTTCATACTCTTACAGAAGTCATCTCCTCCACAAAGCCTTTCCCAAGAGGATTTAGCAACATCCATCCTCCACAGTCCATACTGCATTGTCTTTACCTGTATTATTTTATTTCATTCAGTCTTGTTTTATGGTTATTTAGATACTTCTTATCCCTTTTCTTCACCAGCCCCCTTGCTTCCTTCCATCCCCTGGACCTGTCATCTAGATCTTAAATTTCTTGAAATCAAGATTGTGCCTTTTAATTATTACAAGTATTAAACACCTAGTCCATGCTGGAAGAGGTCTCAGTAAATATGCTGTTTTTTTATTTGTTTATTGAGTTTAGTTCTTAAAAATTGGAAGAAAAAATTAATATAGTAGCATCAAATAAACAAGTCTCCATGCTGACAGACTGTAATGTTGAAACTAATATTATTGCTTTTTAATAACACTGCAGGTTGGGAGTTTTTCTTTTATGCATGAATGTGCAACCTCTATCTTCCTGAAACCAGCTAGAAATTCCTATTTACTCTGTCATCCATTAAAAAATACCCTTGTGAAAAAACATGAAGACAGCTGCCAACACATTGTAGTTCCTTGATGATGCTAACACAGGTGATGCCAAAGCTCATAGTTCATTCAGTGAGAAGGCTTTATCAGACAAAAAAAGAAAAGATACTTGGAACCCAAAGTCCTTCTGTATTTCCAGAGATGGCTCCCTCAAATAAAGAGCCTCAAATAGGATTCTACTTTCACCATCAGTCATGATGAATGAACTATGAGTAACTGCTTTGTGATTCTAACCAGCTATTATGCTTAATCTTTCTCCCAGGTCCTGTGACTTTCCCCTATGAAAGAGTAAATCAACTTAGAGTCCAGGTGTGACTAAAGGTATAAAGAAGCACTGAAGGTCATTTTTTAAAAAGCAACTTGTTCATCCAAATGTCCAGGCCCTTTATAGAATAACTTCTTCACAGAAATGTGGACTTAATTTCACTGGTGCTGCCATTATTCAAAGCATATTTGGTACTCATATTTGGCCTGTGACACACTCCTTCAAATATTCCAGCAAAGAGAAGTCTTTATTTTTGAGCAGTTAGTTTTTAGAATGAATCAGAAATAATTCAGAGGTAAATCCCATGTGTGAAAGAGGCATGTGACAAGAAATAGAAAGAGCAACCACTGCATGAGCTAATTCTCCAAATGAATGAGACCTCTGTGTTCTTGCTCAATTCTGACATTATCCCCAGTTTAACAGATAAAGATACTAAGGTTTAGAAAAGTTAAATCAATTGCACAAAGTTACACAGTTGGTTAAAAACAAAAGCAAGTGAATTTAATGTAATAAAAACAATTTTTTGTAACTTTAAAACAAAATTATTTCCTTTGTATGCTGTATAATGTATTACTTTAAAAAACAAAATTATATCAACAGCATTAAGTAATGATAATGTTACAACACCAAATGATCCCCACCTTACCTGTCTTCGGCAAAATAATTTTCACCTTTGCTTGCTACCCTCTACATGCATAATTTCTATGAAACTGCCATTAGAGCAAGCATACCATTTTGTTTTCCAGTTTTTGGGTAAACATTTAAACGTTTCATAAACATTTTAAAAACCACATAATAGTCCATCCCATACATTTGCTATCGCTTATTTAAAAACCATCTGTATAGCAATGCTGGAACATTTCAGTGGTTTTCAACTCCTTGGCATTATTGATAAGACTATAAGGAGCCCTGGTGGTGCAGTGGTTAAGTGTTCAGCTGCTAACTGAAAGGTCAGCAGTTTCAAACCAACCAGCAGCTCTGCAGGAGGAAGACATGGCAATCGGCTTCCAGAAAGATCACAGCTTTGGAAACCCAATGGGGCAATTCTACTCTCTCCTACAGAGTTGCTGTGAGTTGGAATCTACTCAACAGAATACAACAGCAACAGCTCACTAATGCCTAGGATATCAATGTTTATGTGTTCCATTTCATTTTTGACGACTTCCAATTTTCCTAGACTCATACTTGGTACATACCATGTTCTGATTATTAATGGATGTTTGCAGCTGTTTCTTTTCATATTGAATCGTGCCACATCAGCAAATGAGGGTCCTGAAAGCTTGACTCCATCCCATGTCATTAAGGTCGAATCTACTTTGAGGAGGCAGCTCTTTCTCAGTCGCATTTTGAGTGCATTCCAACCTGGAGGGGCTCATCTTCCAGCACTATATCAGTGTTCCACTGCTATACATGAAGTTTTCACTGGCCAATTTCTTCAGAAGCAGACTGCCAGGTCCTTATTCCTAGTCTGTCTTAGTCTGGAAGCTCTACTGAAGCCTGTCCACCGTGGATGACCCTTACCGTGGATGACCCTGCTGATATTTGAAATACTGGTGGCAGAGCTTCAAGCATCACAGCAACATGCAAGCCACCACAGTAAAATTAACTGATAGACAAGTGGTGGAAATAATAGGAGAAATAGGCTGTTATAACTAAGTGCCATAAAGGTATTCCTATCCTTTAAACCAGGAGTCCCTGGGTGGCACAAACATTGTTTTTTTCAACAACACAAACAGTGACTATACATGTGGACCTCACTGGATGGAAAACACAGGAATCAAATTGACTAAATCTGTGGAAAGAGAAAATGGAAAAGCTCAATATCATCAGTCAGAACAAGGCCAGAGCCCAACTGCAAAACAGACCATCAGCTGCTCATAAGCAAGTTCAAGTTGAAGCTGTAGAAAATTAAACCAAGTCCTCGAGAGATAAAATACCACCTTCAGTATATTCCACCTGAATTTGGAGATCATCTCAAGAACAGATTTGATGTATTGAACACGAATGATCAAAGACCAGACGAGTTATGGGAAGATATTGAGGACATCATACATGAAGAAAGCAAAAGGTTATTAAAAAGACAGGAAAGAAATAAAAGATGAAAATGGATATCAGAAGAGACTATGAAACTTGCTCTTGAACTTAGAGTAGCTAAAGCCAATGAAGAAATGATGAAATAAAAGAGCTGAACAGATTTCGAGGGGCAGCTCAAGAAGACAAAGTAAGATATTATAATGAAATGTCCAAAGACCTGGAGTTAGAAAACTAAAAGGAAAGAACATGCTCTGAATTTCTCAAGCTGAAAGAACTGAAGGAAAAAAATAAAGCCTCAAGTGAAATATTGAAGGATTCTACGGGCAAAATATTGAACAATGCAGGCAGCATCAAAAGAAGATGGAAAGAATACACTGTCACTGTACCAAAAAGAACTGGTCGATGTTCAAACATTTCAGGAGGTAGCATACTATCAAGAGCCAATGATATCAAATGAAGAAGTCCAAGCTTCACTGAAGGCATTGGCAAAAAACAAGGCTCCAGGAATTGTTGGAATACCAGTTGAGATGTTTCAACAAATGGATGCAGCGCTGGAGGTGCTCTCTCACTATGCCAAGAAATTTGGAAGACAGCTGGCCAACTGACTGGAGGAGATCCATATTTATGCCCATTGCAAAGAAGGGTGATCCAATAGAATGCAAAAATTATCGAACAATATCATTAATATCATACACAAGTAAAATTTTGCTGAAGATCATTCAAAAGCAACTGCACCAGTACATCAACAGGGAACTGCCAGAAATTCAAACCAGATTCAGAAAAGGATATGGAATAAGGAATATAACTGCTGATGTCAGATGGATCCTGGCTGAAAGCAGAGAATACCAGTAAGTGTTTACCTGTGTTTTATTGAATATGCAAAGGCATTTGACTATGTGGATCATAACAAAATATGGATAACATTGTGAAAAATGGGAATTCTAGAACACTTGATTGTGCTCATGAGGAACCTATACGTCCACTAAGAGGCAGTCATTGTCCACTAAGAGGCAGTCATTCTAAAAGAGCAAGGGTTTAAAATCAAGAAAGGTGTGTGTCAGGATTGCATCTTTTCACCATTCTTATTCAATCTGTATGCTAAGCAAATAATCCACCGACTCTGTGAAGAAGAATGTGGCATCAGGACTGATGGAAGACTCATTAACAACCTCTGATATGCAGATGACACAGTCTTGTTTGTTGAAAACAAAGAAGACTTGAAACACTGATGAAGATCAAAGACTCCAGTCTTCAGTATGGATTATACCTCAACACAAAAAAGAAATCAAAAATCCTCACAACTGAAATGTTCTACATCTTACTTTGATAAGTAGCATCTGGGGTCTTAAAAGCTTGTGAGAGGCCATCTAAGATACTTCACTGGTCCCAACCCATCTGGAGCAATGGAGAATGAAGAAAACCAAAGGTACAAGGGAAAGATTAGTCCAAAGGACTTATGGGCCACAAATACCACAGCCTCTACCAGACTGAGTCTAGCACAACTAGATAGTGCCCAGCACCAACTACTCTGATAGGGATCACAATAGAGGGTCCCAGACAGAGCTGGAAAAAATGTAGAACAAAATTCTAACTCACAAAAAAAGGACCAGACTTACTGGTTTGACAGAGACTGGAGAAACCACTTGTTGAACTCAATACTGAAGTCACTTCTGAGGTTTGCCCTTCAGCCAAAGATCAGGGAGGCCCGTAAAACAAAACTAGACTAAATGGACGCACCAGCCCAGAGGCAAAGATGAGAAGGTAGGAGGGGACAGGAAAGCTGGTAATGGGGAACCCAAGGTCGAGAAGGGGAAAGTGTTGATATGTTGTGGGGTTGGCAACCAATGTGTTGTCACAAAACAATGTATATATTAATCATTCAATGAGAAACGAATTTGCTCTGTGTACATTCACCTAAACTACAATTGAAAAAAAAAATCCTTACACCTGGAACAATAATCAACATCGAGATAAATGGAGAAAAGACTAATGTTGTCAAGAATTTCATTTTACTTGGATCCACAATGGATCCCCATGGAAGCAGCAGTCAGGAAATCAAACGGCACATTTCATTAGGCAAATCTGCTGCAAAAGACCTGTTTCAAGTGTTAAAAAGCAAAGACATCATTTTGAGGACTAAAGTGCACCTGACCCAATCCATGGTATTGTCAATTGCCTCATATGCTGTGCAAAAGCTGGACAAGGAATAAGGAAGAGCTAAGAGGAATTATGTTTTTAAATTATGTTGTTGGCAAAAAATATCAAATATACCATGGACTGCCAGAAAAATGAACAAATCTGTCTTGGAAGAAATACTGCCAGAGTGCTCCTTGGAAGCAAGGATGGCAAGACTATGTATGTCTCACATACATTGTACATGTTATCAGTAGGGACCAGTCCCTGGAGAAAGACATCATGCTTGATAAGGTAGAGAATCAGCAAAAAAGAGGGAGGACCCTCAATAACATGGATTAACACAGTTGCTGCAACAACGGGCTCAGATATGAAAATGATTGTTAAGGATGGTGCAGGACCAGGCCTGTTCTGTTATATATAGGGTCCCTATCAAAAAAAAAAAAAATTTTTTTTTTTTTATGAGTCAGAAGTGAGTGGATGGTCAGATTTTATGAGTCAGAATTGAGTGGATGGTAGCTACCAACAACAACAACTATAGTCATGCCAGAAAACAACTACTATAAATCACATACCAACTGCCAATATACGACGCTGTGATTCAGGATCAAATAAAGGAGAAAGGCAAGCCTAACCGAGCTTCTACTGGATGAAGTTGTATACACCCAGCCCCATTCATCACTACCTTCTCAAAGTGCACTGCCACCCTCTTGAGAGTCGTTGGACGCATTTTTCTATGCTTTTCTTGTTCCAGAGATTATAAACTGTATCATCAGCTCTGGCCTTTGTTCAAGCTAAGAGGACTTAAAGGGTGATTTGGCTGGTAGCTTTCTTATTGTATTCAATTAGTAAGATGAATCAGCACTATTTAATATAAGAACTTCTTATATTCAGCTCTAATTTATGCCTGATAAAGAAGGAAAAGGAATATCTTCTAAAAAGAAGATAAAGAAAAAAGCAAGACAAGGTAAGCCTGATTTTTACCTATGAATAACCATCCTTGTGAGGTTTCTTTTCCAAGCAGCTAAATAGCAAGTTTCTGTTTCAACCTCTTTTCTTTCTGTCCTATTCATAAGTATGAAAATCCACAGGCAAAATTAGAGGAGAAAATATTCACCATGTAAAAATTTTTTTTAATATTTTCGAGCTTTTTTAAAGATGGTTTCATTTTTTTTTCAAGACACACCACACTTAAAATTTAATGATCATAAGTCTCAAGTTTGATAAAAACTGCAGATATTTTGTCATGTAGCTGAGCATGAGGTTAGGAGCTCAAAGCATAAAACATCTGCTCTTGGATCATAATCTGCATGACAGACATTAAGTTATTAGAAAATGGTTTGAAATTACTGAGTAGTAAGGCAAATAAGGACTAATGTAAATGCTAACGTATGAAGGCTAAGAAGCAAATAAAATTCCCCCAAATCCATAGTAAATCCTTGGCCGGGAGAACTTTTGGGCCCATAATACAAATAATTATTCAACCTTATTAAATTAAGGAAAACAGAGTTTTGTTGGAGCCTGGATCACTGTCTGGTTTTTTTATTTTCTTTTTTTAAATCCAACCCACAGTGCCCAGCACAGCAGCCCTCATATATTGCTGTTGTTGCATGCTGTCAAGTCCTTTCTGACTCATACCCACTCCTACTGCCATCGAGTCGATTCCGACTCATAGCGACTCTATAGGACAGAGTAGAACTGCCCCGTAGAATTTCCAAGGAGCACCTGGCGAATTCAAATTGCCGACTTCTTGGTTAACAGTCGTAGCACTTAACCGCTACGCCACCAGGGTTTCCTTCTGACTCATAGTGATCCTATGTGACAGAGTAGAACCGACCCATAGAGTTTCTTAGGCTCCAGCCTTTACCAAGTCTTTTTTGCTGTGGAGCTGCTGGTGGGTCCAAAAATATTGGTTATCAGCCAACCACCTAACCATTACACCACCAGTGATTCTCAGCCCTCATACACAAAAACAAACGAACCCGTTCCCAAGGAGTTGATTCCAACTCATAGCAACCCTTGAGGACAGGGTAGAACTGCCCCATAGGGTTTCCAAAGAGCAGCTGGTGGATTCCAACTGCAGATCTTTTGGTTAGCAGCTGAGCTCTTAACCACTGTGCCACCAGGGCTCCAGCCCTCATATAAAAAGCCGGGTCAAAATCACCCATTCAACAAAAATGTGCTAAATGCCTACTATGTGCCAGGCTCTGTTTGGGCACCAGGGAAGAACAGTAGAAAAATAAGACACCGTTCATGTTCTGATAGGGCTCATATTCTAATGGAGATCAGGATGTTTGTTGAATGAGTGAAATAATGTTGCCTCCAGGGCTTACCCTTAACAATGTTTTTAAATGTAGAATGAGGCCCAAATGTTAATCAAATTAAAGAAGTAATCATATTTATGATTGGGTGGGGTTTTAGTTTTATAGTGTTGTTACTCTGTAAAGAGGAAGTTATAAAGTTTAAGAATTAGGAGAAATGAAAGTGGAAGTGCTAATCAGAAAATCCAAACACAGGATTAGACAGTCAATATTGGAAGGTCTTAAAGTAGAATCTAACATAACATTCTTTACTTCCAGCCATGTTATAATTATCCCCATTTGTCAAAATGCTAAACACTACAAAAGCTTAAGTAACCAAAATGTCCTTGTATTATCATATAACTAGTGCTCAGAATAATAGCCTTAATAAACTATAAGATTGCAGTAACTTCTGAATAATCCAAGGGGAAAAAAATGTCTGATACTTTTAGGGTTTTAAAAATTATATTGCATTTTTATTTTGTGAAAATTTATAATCCATGTAAGATATCTATGGCTCTCCATTAACCTGAATATTAAATTAACTTCCCCTTGCTTAATCACTTTACCAACACTTGCTCCCCCTCTCTACCTATACCCCCAACACACACACACACACACACACACACACACACACACACACTCATGCTCACACCATACCCATGTGGGTCACTTTTCTCTGTCGCAGTTAAGACTAACTTCATCTAAAAAAAAAGGCAAAGGGGAATGAGACAACTTACAATATTTTAACACACCACAGGCTTTTTCTCAATGCTCTAAAATTTTACCAGGCATTAGTCAGGAAACTTGCAGTTGGTCTCTGCATACGCAGGACCACATTTAGATAATCTGTAATTAAAGAAGAGTTTTGAAGACTTCTAGAAGAAGAAGGCATACTGTAGGTATTTAAATAATTACCACTTTGTTTATAAAACATCAAGGAATTCATGAAAACCTTTATCACTAAGGCAATGTTGTCATTAATAGCAAAATAGTTTCTTAGCCCAAATTACAACCCTTAAACCCAAGCCCCTCATTTGTTAATCCTTTGTAGCCTGACTTGATCCTCTGAAACTCCTCTCCTAAAAGTTGCTAACGATTTCCTCATCACCAGGTCCAATCATGTCTTCTCATCCCTCCTCCTTTTAAGCCTCCTAAAGAGTTGACACCAATTGCTACTCCCTCTCTGAAATTCTCTTCTCCTCTAGGGTCGATGACACTGGTTTTCCTCCTTCCTTTCAAGTTGTTCTTTCTATGATTCTTCCATGACCCTTCTTGTTTCTTAAATGTCAGCATCCCCTTAGTTTTTCAGTATGGACTTGTTTGTTTAACCATCTTTTCTCTCCTCAATCTCTCCCACGGCCATGCCATCCAGCAGCTCCTGGAGCTCCACCATCACCTACAGGTATGTCCTGAGTTGTGGCTCTCACATCCAACTGCATCTAAGACATCTACATATGCATACCCCCACCAGCATTTCACAGTCAGTGCGCCTAAAATTAATTCATGATCTTCGTTCCCAAACCATCTCTCCCCCTTTTAAAAATTTTTGCTATCTCTGGTTAATAATGTCTCCTAATTATCCTGCCTCCCAGTTGTCCAAGCTGTAAACCAGAGACTCATTTTTTACTCTTCAATCTCTTTGCTTCCCTTATCTAACTACTTGATAAGAAATATGGCTTCTACCTCCTCTTACCAATCAGATGCATTCTTTTGTTCTCATTCATTTCATCCCTCCCTCTTCCACTAGTTCGGGCTTTCCCTACATTGATGCAACAACCTGTTCAAGGTCCCATCACCTGATTTTTACATTTCTTGCAGGATTTACACATTTCTTGCATTATGTAGGGTAAAACCAAAACCAAATCCACTGCCCTTGAGTCGATTCCTACGCATAGCCGTCCTATAAACCCTATAGGACAGGGTAAAACTGCCCCATAGGGTTTTCAAGACTGCAATCTTCATGAAGCAGACTGCTATATCTTTCCCCCATGTAGCAACCGGTGGGTTCAAACCTCCGACCTTTTGGTTAGCATCCAGGTGCTTAACCACTGCACCACCAGGGCCCCTCTCATGCAGGGTAGCAGCTCAAAAAATGTTTGTTGAGTGAATTAAATAACAAGGGATAAAGCTTTAAAGTTTTTAGACAGAAGGGAATTGTCAAAATAAAAGTCGAAAAAAGGTAAATGGCTACATTTTTCAAAGTCTGGGTCTTAAATTGAGACGGAAAGTCCTAGAGATGCTAGCATTAAAATTAAAAATCAATTATGTTAACACTTTGGAAACTGTTTTTGAGGCAGAGCAGAGAGGAAAATTTTGACAAACAGACCTTTCATCACTTGGAAAGGAAGATGTCAGATTCTTAATCTTTTTAAAACTTATGAAAAGTATAAAGAAATCTTACCATTTAAGATGTTCACAATTATGGTTATTCCAAACTTCTGAGACATGATTTTTAAAAGCCAGTGGCAGTAATTTACGTTTAGTGTATTCTTTTATTGTTCTTTTCGTCAAGTAGTTGGAGTACAATGCCCTAAAAACTTCAGTTACTTAGACCTCCCTGGGAAAAGGTCACTTTTTGTAGACTAGGTGGTGAAAACCATTATCAAAATATAGAAGCATATCTCGTTTTGTATTGTCATCTATTCCAGGTTAGTGAAAATTTCTGAATAATTTACTAGAAATCCGTTCTATGCCAAAATTCCTGATGGAAGTCTTTGTGCTAAGATCACTTCCGGAAATTGTATAAAAAGGCTTTTTCTCATATGTAGCTTTAGATTTGGTAAGAGTTGAGAACACCACAGACACGTTTTTGAAGCTTTAATGACAAACTTTAAGTGATAAAAATGACATTTTAAAAGAATGATTAGAAGTCTTTTCTTAGAATTTTTTTTTATTATTATTCTAGCCTATAATTCTCTGCATTGGCCATGGATTGTTTATTTCCTGACACACATTTTCACATAAACAATGCTATAGAACAAAAACATTGCGTAAGCCCATCATGAGGCTGTGAATCACTTAGCAAATATCTGAAATGTCAGGTTAATTTTGAAAAGAAGATAATTGCTTGTTTAAAATAAAATTATATATGTATGTATATTTTTTAACAGAAAACAAAGTAAACAAATTGCATCAGTCTTCTTAATACGCTGATCAAGATAGTGAATATAATATGCCAAAGAGCTTACAAAAGTTTAGAATCCTTCAAACCCGTGGTTTTGGATGTGTAGCATTTTGTTGGTATTTTTTGCTTTGTCCCTTTATTCTTAACCTATAAACTTTTCTAAATTTTGCTATATATGGAATCAAAGAAAAAAGCTAAGGTATCATAAGGCTACGGTCTGAAGTTTGAGGCAATCATTTTAACATGTGACAACTTGTAGATGATATGAAACTTGTGTCAGCTATTCAACGTATTTTTTAAAATCTCTGTTGAGGAGGAGATGTGGCTCCAATGTTTTCTCCAGTAGAATTAATGAACTAAAGGGAAAATGTCTCATTAATTTCTTGAGACCCCTTGTGAGGCAAGAAAATGACATTCTCATCTAACAGCTGGTAAAACTGAAGAACTAGTGAATATAACTGCCTTCAGCTGCAAAGGGAAAAAAAAAGATAGCTCTAACATGTTGTGAGATGTGGTTATGAAACAATATTGTATACATACATACCTCTCCCCCCTTATTTTTAAGGAATCAATATCTACTTCTTAAGTATAAGGCTAGTTAAACCCTTGGATCTTGGCCCTATACCTTTTGGCAGAGTAAATTATTGCATCATGGCCTGGCAGTGCAGTCACCCTTTTAATTTGCTTTTAAATAGCTTTTCTCTAATCCATACAACCTAAGATCTAGCTAGTCATGAATCTTAAGCAAACTTATTTAAGTCACTTATTCTATAGATTTTTTTAACTGTAAAAATTCAGGAAATAATAACTGCAAATTACAGTGTTTTCACATACTAAATTGGGAAGTAAAAAAAAAGAATGAATCGAACTGATCTGTAGTTTCATAAAAATGAATTTGACATTTCACTTAGAAGTTGCAACTGTCATAGTTTTGAGTTCTTCTAACTTCATTTATTTTACAAAAAGTTGAATGTTCTACTTGAATGGAAATGACCTCAAGTTACTTCCATGATTGCTGAAGGGTTGTTTTTTTTTTAGGCTAAGAGAATGCCAAAGTTTTGTGCCTTATATCTATTTCTTTCTTAAGCAAATCATTCTCTACTTTTAATGAGTTTAGAAAATCCAAAAACAAATTGGGGAAATGTAACATCATTTCAATGTTACCAACATGGGGCTTTTGTGTAATGACTGTGACATCATGACAGTGAAGCTTTCATTTTTAAGCTTTAAACAGAGAAAGCTTCACCTCCGTGTGTCCAATAGGAATACGATATGTAAATTAACTCATATTATCTGTATGCTGATTGGCTTGAGTTCCCCCAAATGTCACAATCTCACCACCCAGCCATGAGGTATTTTACTGCTGTCTCGAGATCAAATTATTACTGTAGAGAAGATCTTTATTTTTTCTGTGTTTCATTAACAGATTATTATAAAGCAATAAGCATGCAGGAAGGAAAGCAGACGCTTTACGTTGGGAATTAATGAATGCATGTCTGCTTGGATTTTTTTCTTGGCACGGTGGGAGGAGGAGGGGGAGTTTAAAATCTTATACCACCCGCACAAACAAAACTCTTCGGAAATGGTGAAATAAGGAAATGCAGGATTCAAGAGGCGTCCCTAAGCACCCAGGTGTCAGGCTATGTGGTGTCGGTGATATCATCGGACCTTTTGGACGGGTGTAAGTTTTATGTATTCGTTATTTTCCTAGTGTTCTTCATCCGTACTAACAAAGGGAAAAAAGGAAACACACAAACACTTGCTTTGACATCTCCCATCCATTGGTCAGCTGTACTTTTAAGAAGGAAGAAGAAAGGCTGCTGCTTGGCGGTGTGGAATGCAAGGAGTAGTCATTTAAATGTTTTGTAATTCTGATTCTTGAGTCATTTTTTTTAAGGTAGAAGGGACATAAATCATTGTGCAGTTGTCCCCTGAACTTCGCTTCTCCCTAGTTGAATGCATATTTGCGTGCATTCGAGAAGAGCTGACTAACAAAGACAGGGCTGTCCTAACCTGCTTCCTTCTTCTCCATTGACAAGATTTTTCTCGACTGTGCTTTTTTTTTTCCTCCCTCCCCCCGCCCCCCTGCCCCAGCTAACCTGCATATCCAAAGGTCAGCTGGGGAAATCATTTAAGAAGAAACCTAAAGGAAGCTTCCAATGTTCTGGACCACCCTAAAAGAGGAAGGAAGAAAATGCTGGGGGAAGGCAAGGATTCCGGGAAGCAGGAGAGGGGGCGGGCGCCACGGACACGGTGGCTTCTTCGTGCGCTGCCCTAGGGGAAGAGGATGGGCCTGAGGTCCTGAGCCAGCTTCTCCGAGCCCCTACTTCAAATGCGGGGAGGGAAAAGTTCAGAAGCAGCCACGAGGGGACAAAAGCCTAATTTTTGTCAGTTGAACTGGATGGGACATTTCATCAATCCAGCCAGCGCTGGGAACGGGCAGGAGCTCCTGTTGGCTCCACAGAGGCTGGAGCAGCCCCTGCCGCCGCCCTCGCCACCGCCGCCGCCGCCGCGGCCCCTGCGTTACTGGGGGAGACGGTGCCGCTGCGACAGGGGAGGACGCGGCTGGAGCTCAAGGAGGCTCCAGCGCGCAGGCGCCGCCGAGCCCTGCCTGGTTGCTCAGTCAAGGCACTAAGGCAAAAAAAAAAACCCAGCAATTTATAGAAAGAAGAAGCTATAGTCTGTCGGGATATCCAAGGCCAACAGGTAGGAGGATATACTCTCGGTTAAGTTTGGGGGTTGGGGGGGGACTCTCAGTGTTGATGAAACTGCAGGTTCGCCGGGAAAAGAGCCCTCCCTGAGGTTTTTTTGGACAATAAACTGCATAATGGAAGTACATTCAGACAATGCATCTTCAGTAGGGCTTATCGAGAGCTCCGTTTCTGGAGAGCATTGCAAGACGGAGGAATATCAGACTGCGAATCACCGGCAACGGTTCCCTTGCAGCACAGAAGCAATCTCTCTCCCCATCTTCGCGTATGTAATGCATGTCTCTCTCCCCCTCCCCCTCCTCCACTCACCCCCCCCCCATTATAAATCCAGGGGTGGCGGATTTCAGGTTTCGTAATGTTGCATGATGCGATCGGTATTTACCCAGGGATGTACCGGTGGAGAAATTAAAACCATCGAACGCAGCTTTGCCTGGCCTTCCATCAGCATATTCTGGGCAAGTGAGAAGTGGCAAAGGAAACACGCTTTATGGGAATAACAGAGGAACCTGAGTCCCTTGGTGTGGCTCCCAGGCACCCGGGAGACAATGTGCATTTTGTTTTAAAATGAAGCCACTTGCAATTTGCAACAAAGATCATCAATGTAAATGGGAAAGGTTTAATTGCCCAAGAAATCCAGGTTCATGCTATATTCATTTGAATCCAGGCAGCCAAGGTTTACAAATGGAAGTGCATTATCCCTCTGGGTGTGTTTCCCTGGCCAGTATTTACATTAACCATTTTTAATAATCACGTGGGCTTAAAAGAGACAAGATTTGCCAAAGAGAGGGGTGGGGTGGAAAGGGAGAGACAAAAGACACAGCAAATCTTTGGACAAGTTCCTATTAATTTCCAACTCTAATGTTGAAATTATGTTTTAAGATGAATCAACAAATACTCTTCTGTTGTTATAATATGCAGAACCAATAGTGGGACTTGAGTTAAAAGGCATGTATTTTACAGGGGTTCTTTGGATCCATATCAGCAGAGAAGCTGCTTCTAAAACACTGAGAGATACTAACAGACGTCCAATAAATGTAGGTAATCTCCTCTCTGTCCCTTGTTAGCAGCCTTGTAGATTCCATTGCAACACTAGTGATTAATTTCTGGACTGGCATATCATACAATTATGGAACATTTTACTCTTTCTGCCCTAAAGTTACCCAATCAAATGTCCGTTTTCCAAAACGGAGGCATTTTTTAATTCATCTAGCTCAGAAAACTAAACAAACCAATTCTCTGAAATCTCAAACAAAAATACTTGTTAAAGCAAATAATAGTATTCCAAATTAAAACTTTATTTGCTCCCCCATAAATGAGTGGCTTTATGTTAGCACTATCTGACATCATTGCTTGTTAACCTAAGAACTGACAGCTCAATTTTTTTTTTTTCCTTCAGATGTTCTGATGGCAAATCAAATGGAAGAAAAGAGGAAGCATGACTGCAGACCAGATCAGTTCTCTTTGTGGATTACATTTTCAGTAAAATGTACGGATATATCTTTTCCTTGTTCTTATATTTAGATCATGAGACTTGACTGAGGCTGTATCCTTATCCTCCATCCATCTATGGCGAACTATAGCCATGCAGCTGACAACATTTTGCAAAATCTCTCTCCTCTAACAGCTTTTCTGAAACTGACTTCATTGGGTTTCATAATAGGAGTCAGCGTGGTGGGCAACCTTCTGATCTCCATTTTGCTAGTGAAAGATAAGACCTTGCATAAAGCACCTTACTACTTCCTGTTGGATCTTTGCTGCTCAGATATCCTCAGATCTGCAATTTGTTTTCCATTTGTATTCAACTCTGTCAAAAATGGCTCTACCTGGACTTACGGGACTCTGACTTGCAAAGTGATTGCCTTTCTGGGGGTTTTGTCCTGTTTCCACACTGCTTTCATGCTCTTCTGCATCAGTGTCACCAGATACTTAGCTATCGCTCACCACCGCTTCTATACAAAGAGGCTGACCTTTTGGACGTGTCTGGCTGTGATCTGCATGGTGTGGACTCTGTCTGTGGCCATGGCGTTCCCCCCAGTTTTAGATGTGGGCACTTACTCGTTCATTAGGGAGGAAGATCAATGCACCTTCCAACACCGCTCCTTCAGGGCTAATGATTCCTTAGGATTTATGCTGCTGCTTGCTCTCATCCTCCTAGCGACACAGCTTGTCTACCTCAAGCTGATATTTTTTGTCCATGACCGAAGGAAAATGAAGCCAGTCCAGTTTGTAGCAGCAGTCAGCCAGAACTGGACTTTTCATGGCCCCGGAGCCAGTGGCCAGGCAGCTGCCAATTGGCTAGCAGGATTTGGAAGGGGTCCCACACCACCCACCTTGCTGGGCATCAGGCAAAATGCAAACACCACAGGCAGAAGAAGGCTTTTGGTCTTAGACGAGTTCAAAATGGAAAAGAGGATCAGCAGAATGTTCTATATAATGACTTTTCTCTTCCTCACCTTGTGGGGCCCCTACCTGGTGGCCTGTTATTGGAGAGTTTTTGCAAGAGGGCCTGTAGTACCAGGGGGATTTCTAACAGCCGCTGTCTGGATGAGTTTTGCCCAAGCAGGAATCAATCCTTTTGTCTGCATTTTCTCCAACAGGGAGCTGAGGCGCTGTTTCAGCACAACCCTTCTTTACTGCAGAAAATCCAGGTTACCAAGGGAACCTTACTGTGTTATATGAGGGAGCATCTGTACATCTTTAGCCTTGTGAAACACTAACCTTCTCTGCTAAGCAATTGTGGCCTGTAGCCATATCTTGAGAAGAAAACCAAGAATGGGATCAGCGGTTATAAGGATTTGGGCAACATTCTGCAGTCTTTGCAATAGTTCACCTATAATCCTATTTTAAATCTCAAAGTGATCCTGCTGACTGCTGGTGAAGGTTTGTAATTAAGAAAGGACTAAACCACTGCCCTGAGTTTCTTTATGTGGTTGAAAACTAGATAATGAAAGTAGCAGGTGCTAAGTATCAGTGCTAATGCTGTGTATATCACTACATATGATAAAAACATCAAAACCAATTAGCATTGGACATCTTAATAAAGTTGACATGAGGTAAATGTGTTGATAAAAACTAATTTTAGAAGTTTGAAGACTTTAAAACATTTCATACTATTATTGTTTTGCAAAGACTAAAATATTTGGGAACTTAAAGTACTGTAACCCACTAAAGACGTGCCATGAATTATTGGATTATCGCACTAAAAAAAAATCGCCTTGTAAGTTTTGGGGAGCATTCCAAAAGCAGTATATATTGGTTCCAATTAGAGTTTTATTTATTTATTTATTTTGTATTACTACAGCACTATTTCTAAATACCATTTTCCTTACCTTCTAGTGAAATTGCTAGCATTGAACTGTATTATGTGGTTTTTGTTGATTTGGTATAAAGTTTTTCCAGTTCATTTATATTTTACAAATGCTAGATATTGGTCTGGGAGGCAACATTAATGGTACCAACTGATCATAACTGAGCAGCCCTAATAATGCAGAATAAACACGTTGCCTTAAAGGGTTATCTAGTATCTTTCGTCTGATTTAGCATTGGAGCAAATAGTCAAGAGAAATTGAATCAGTGACTGGTTATGGTCAAGCATCTGGAAGTGCATGGAAGATCATTTAGTACTCTTTTTCCTTTTTCCTCATATGGTTTGAAAAATCAAGGTGCACGTCACTGGGATAATGAGATTTTCTTGCGAGGTGTGCTACCCATTCTAGTGTGTTCTAAGAAGCAGGCAGTTGATAAACGTTTATATTTTAAGTCAGCTGTCAAGGGGAAGACCACAGCCTTAGTAGGACATCCTGCACAATTTGTGAAGCATTTATTCTACGGAAGGCACAGTCTTGTTTATACTTTCTGCACATTCAGTGTATTGGTCGTTTAAATTATTTCAGTTTTAACTTGTGAAAGCTTATAATATGATTTCTGGTATTTTAGAAATACATTAGAGTCTGTGAGTCTCATTCTTTAAGATACAGATGTGTGAATTTCAATATAAAGTTGCATTTGCCAAAATTTACCCGTGTAGCCTGTTAATTTTCTTGGAATAAAATTTTACATTTTTGGCATTTAACTTTTTTTTTTTTTTTTTGGCCTGTGGCACAAACACAAACTACGAAGACTAGCTTTATTATAGTTTTGTGTTTTTTGATTTTTGATTTTTTTTAGCTGCTACACCCTGGAACTGGAACTGTATGGATGATAGGGAGCTTAAAGTTGATACACCGGTAAATGATATTATCTACAAAAGCATTATTTGGTAGCTTCTCATAATTATCCCTCTATTTATTCTTAGATACTAATTATATTTAGAGATGTATGCCTGCTTAGCTGGTTGATTCAGAATTTTAATACAAATATACATCTTAATTTGGGGGTATAGTAGAAATTTTTGGTTCTAAATATATAATTTGTAAGAAGAGGGTTTAAAGTAATGTCGTGACAATCCAGAAAAAGTTGTTATTGTTTTTGTTTTCTGTTGGGTTTTTTGTTGTTGTCATTTGATTTGGTTTATGTACTTGGAAAATAAGATTAGGAATGTAATAGAACAGAAGTCTTTATTGCTATAGTGCTTCTCTAAAGAAAAAATCAATATAAATATAAATATAAAAAAGGGGAAATAAATCACTGAAATGTTTCAATGATATATGCAACTATTCAGTTTTGCTCCTATAAGGACAGCACAAGCCATGATTTAGAGAGCACTCTGTTTGACCTCATTTTTACTTTAAACCAAAGTTGATTGGTTTTTTTTTTTTAAGATAAACTTAATGCACAACAGAGAATTGAATCTAGTAATAAAGGCCTCTTGTTGGTACTAAAATTATTTTCTGAAGTACAATAAAGGAAATGTTATCAAAAGATGTTTTGATAACATATGTTTCTAGTTCCCAAAAATCACAGTAGAGACATAATTACAACAATTATATTAATGGAGAACCTTACTTAGAGGTTCAAATATCATCAGCAATCAGTAGAAAATTCAGCAATAATCTCAAGACCAGACAGACCAGGTTTTGCCAACACTAGCCTTCACTGGATGGACAAAAAACCTGAAGCATGGATTAAGCATGAATTAAGGAGGCTGAAGAGTCAAGAGCAAGGGCCAAATGAGGCTGCCTGGTTACATCTATCTATGTGGAACAGGGAATTCCAAAAATTTTGGTGAGTGATCAGCACCAGTAATTAGTGAGTGGTGCTTAACTATGCACCACCACCACCCATTGCTGAGTCAATTCCAACTCATAGCGACCCTATAGGTCAGAGTAGAACTGCCCTATAGCGTTTCCAAGGAGTGGTTGGTGGATTTGAACCACCAGTCTTTTGGTTAGCAGCCATAGCTCTTAATCACTACGCCACCAGGTTTCCCATCTAAGCCTATTCCTAACTAAATTGGCATTTGCAAGACAAGGGGCAAGCAGTGGTAAGATTCCTCCTCAGTTAATCAATGTCATTAGAAAGTCCATGAGTAATCGTAGTATCACACAAAATGAAAGATTCTTTTAGTGTCTTCATGACCAAATCATATTATTTTGTCACTCATTCCAAGTATTTAAAATAGTTGGTAATTAATTCAACTTGAAAATGATACTAATCTTCAACCCTTAAAAAAATCTACCCCCACTGGGAAGTCCAACTTCCCAGTGAGAAAGATTCATTATCAATAATAGTGTGCCCTTCTTGGTATAATTACACATCTAAGTTGAATAGTGTTTAAATTGTTTTCCTTAATAGTGGTGATACATTTGTATGAATACATCTGTATTATCTTGTCTGGTTCCTTTCGTACACAGTGGGTTTATTTGTGAGATGCCCGGCTGGAGTTAGAAATGCAGTCTGTGACTGTGGAATCCTATGCAGATATTAACTGAGGCAGAAGGTGAGTAACTGGCCCAGTTCCCCACAGCAATTCCCTTTAAATAACACAAAATGAGCCACACTGATTAGAGGGTAAAATTATTTGTAGAAAGGGCAGACTATGGTCTGAATTAATCTGAAATCTTTTTATCTTTCTGATTTCTAATTGCTGTTTTTTTATGATTTCTAGTTGTATATTTATTTTGACATTGTACTCTGACTCACAGCAACCCTATAGGACAGAGTAGACCTGCCCCATAGGGTTTCCAAGGAGCAGCAGTGGATTTGAACGGCCAGCTTCTGCTGAGCAGCCAAACTCTTAACCACCGTGTCACCAGGGCTCCTCTTTGGATATTAGCTGGTTAGATTTCAACACCGGCACTTCCCATTAAAGTTAGCTGATTTGTCGTTGTCAAAGCACGAATAGGGCCACTTATCCATTGGCCTCCCTTCCTCTGACTGCTACTGAATAGGTCATTTACTTTTTCATTCATTCGACAAAAATGTGTTGGGCACTGGGCTTGGTGCTGGCAGCACAGTGGAAGGCAGAGCAGACCAGTCTTTTGTGGAGATTTCTTAGTCTAGTGGAAAAGACAGGCAATTAAATACGTAATAGTAATAAGTAATGAATGTTAAGATAGCAAATGTTTGTAAGATGACTTAGTATTAATGGCTATAAATTTACTGTTCTCCATTCTCCCTTCGGTGCCTTATCTCCCATCTTTTTCCAGTGTTCCTTGGAATCTCTTATATATCAGATCTTTCACTCAGACGGAACCCCCAGTCTACTCAAAGCAGTGAGAACCTTTCACCCACACTTTTACTTAGCTGAATCACCATGTTATGGTTGGGAACCCTGTGTTCCCATGTGGTTAATGCTGTGTACAAAATAAAAGCAAAACCTGAGTGCCAAAATTCCTCCCATGTTCTGACTGTCAACTTCCATAAGAGAGATTTCAATTCCTTCAAGAGACATGGAGTTTTGTTTTTTCTTCCATCTCATACCTTCCATCAAGTTAGCATGAGAATGCCTAAGTGAAGTGTAATCAAAGCAAGGACTTTCTACATGTATTTTAGTGATGACTCCCAGGAGACTTCCCATGGTGTGGCAGGCTTTGGGGCCCAAGCAAAACGGGGACTAACTTGTGAAAAAGGGTGGATATATTTTATTATTCAAGCATTACACCTTCAACGTTTTTATTGCTCCTTATTAGGTACACAACAACTCTCTAATCCCCTACCAGCTGAAAAGCTTGTTTGGCCTCCAAAATTTAGTTCTATTGCAAATACAATGAAACATTTTTTTAATTACATAGACATATGCCTTTTTAACTAAGCCATGTGGTAACATATTGCGCTACAACAGGGATTACTGTAAAAACAGTTGCAAGGAGAGCTAAAACTCCATTTCTGGGTATTCATCATTAAATACTCATACTTTGTTCCATCCTTTATTTTATTCTGCATGTAGCACAGACTGCATTGTCATCAAAACAAAAAGCAGCTTACATTAATTCCATATTAAAAAGAAAAGAATGAAAGCAACATGATAAATGGTAATGTTTCAAATACTGGCTAAATACATTGATCAAGATAGATGGTTACCAGAATTGTGGGTTATTTACGATTCCAAAATCTTGTAATTTTTCTATGCAAAAATACTTTACATTCATGTTTGTTAATATTCTCTTATAAATGTTTTGAATGTAAATTGCAGGATCTACTCAAATCATTGTTTATTGCTGAAATTTTTGTTGTTCTCAACTGTGGGCATGTTAGTGTTCTGTGACTTTCCCAATTCCCTCAGAAAAAACTTTTTACACCACATTAAAATTATACAACTGCTCAATTTTGATGAACAAGTTCATAATTAATCTACATAGTGGTTAAAATGAAGATGGCATTTGTAATTGTATTTAATATTTTTGACTATCAGTCAAATAAGTTAAAGGCATATTGAAAACTGGAACAATGTAGGGAAGATCTTTTGGAGAGGTAACTCTTCTGCAATGTAACAGGCTCTTAAAAATATATTAAAATCAAAAGCTTTTAACTTTATAAAAAGATTATGTAAGACCAGGTTTTTAAAATGGGAAGGAGCTTTTACATCATCTCCTTTTGCCAAAGGGAGTATGTCCATTAGCAGCTCAACCCCTTTGGGTAAAAAGGCTTTTAAAGCCAGTTTTTGTCCCACCAGATCAGCAGTCACAAACACAGGGGCTGTAGCCCTAAAAGGCTCTCAGAAGCTCTCGGAGGAAAACAAAGAAGAATGTGTTTCCCTTTGCGTGGTTGTAGAGAAACTCCTCAAAGAACCCGTGGGTGGTTTGGTGTTTGAAGTTATTCACACCTGGTATTCACATCTAACCCCCAGCTCCCTATGGTGCACAGGATAACATTATTCTCAGAAACACATAGACTTCCAAGCTTGACTTGAAAACAGAAAGCAGTTATTTTCTGTTTTGAAAGTAATACTCCACACAAATATGAAAATTGAGTAATTTTTAATGCATGTTCTGGTGTGTTAGAAATTTTGAATAGACAACAAAATGTCATTTAACTTATATGGGTATTAGAGATCATGAGATGAGGAAGTAAGTCATTCATTATACCGTGGGGAAAAGTCCTTATAATATTAAAAAATCAAAAGGCTGAATTGATTACTGAGCTTGAACTAAAAAAAAAAAAAAAACACCAAATCCATTGCTGTCTAGTAGACTGCTCCACAGGGTTTCCAAAGAGCGGCAGGTGGATTCAAACTGCTGACTTTTGCTTAGCAGCTGAATTCTTAACCACTGGCTTTAAGAAAGAAAAACATTACTAACTAGATAAAAAAATAAACAAAAGATTTTGTTCTTTCTCCTCCATTTAAAAAAAAAAGTTTAAATTGAAAGTTCATTTTCTCCTTTGAGAAAAGGCATTTTTGATCATCTTTTAGTAAGCATTTTTACTTAGACATAATTCAATTCAACAATCATTTATTATGTGCCTACTGTATATGTGATCCTGGGCAAGTTACTTAACCTTTTTGCTTCATCAATAAAAAGGGGATAATACATGTGTTTTGGGGCAACGCAAAGAGTTAAGCACTCGACTACTAACCAAAAGTTTGGCAGTTCAAACTGACCCAGAGATTCCTTGGAAGACAGGCTTGGTGATCTGCTTCCAAAAGGCCACAGCCTTGAAGACCCTATGGAACAGTACTATTCTGCACACTTGGGGTCACCATGAATTAGAATCCACTCAACAGCAACTAACAGCATACATCTTAAGGTTATTGGGAGGAGACAATGAGTGCATCCTTTTGATCCCCTTAGAAGAGAGCCTGGCAACTTAAATAGTTTTACTTATTACTATGTGTAATCTTTTTTTATGTGTAAAGGGCTGGCTCTTTCGTAGTTCACCATCTAGAAGCAGAGACAGGCAGATTATTCAATAGACAAGGTAAACACGGTGCTTACCTTGCTAACCAAATCATCTGTAGTGAACAATTTCACATTTTCCTTACCACATCCAAGATTCTGCTTCTAGATATGGCTGGCAGCTGTCTCTCTCCCAACCTCACATCACCTTCCTACAAAATCAAAGCCTCTTTTCAAATTTACAATCCCTGACAGGGGCAGATGACCCAGTAAGCAAGGTAAGCGTGGGCTTACTTGTGCTTACTTACTAACCTGTAGTGAACAATTTCACATGGGTTTCACCACATCAAAGATTTTTTGTGAAACTATTCACTACAGATGATCTGGTAAGCAAGGTAAGCACCAGGCTCACTTTGTCTATTGCATAATTCATCCCTGAGCAGAGACATAAGCAAATTATGGAACAATGTGATAAATGCTGTAATGGAGATACATGAGATAAGTATTAAAGGAACACAGACAAGCAATTAACTCTGTGAAAGTGATGGAAGGAAGGTGAGACAGGAAAGGTGGCAGTTGAACTAAGTCTTGAAGGGTAATTTTAATATCATCTGCTTGACAATGTTAGGAAAGGCATTTCAGACGGAGGGAATAAGAAGAGCAAAACACAGAGACTGGAAAGCTCACTATGTGTTCAACATCCCATAAAACCAAACCCATGCCGAAGAGTCAATTCCGACTCACAGCGACTCTACAGGACAGAGTAGAACTGCCCCATAGGGTTTCCAAGGAGCACCTGGTGGATTTGAACTGCTGACCTTTTGGTTAGCAGCTGTAGCACTTAACTGCTATGCCACTGGGGTTCCCGTGTTCAGTATAGTGATCCACTAATCAGAGAAGTTTAATGTGGGGTAGCTGGAGCTTATGTGTCCCTGGTGGCACAGTGGTTAAGAACTCACCTGCCAACCAAAAGGTCAGCAGTTCAGATCCACCAGCTGCTCCTTGGAAACCCTGTGGGGCAGGTCTAGTCTGTCCTCTAGGGTCACTATGAGTCAGAACCCACTCTGGCACTTAACAACAATAGCTGCTGAAGCTTAAGTGACCGGATGGGGAGAGCCAGCACAGCATAATAGTTAATAAGTGCAGGATTTGAAGGTTTAAATCCTTATTCTGTCCTTTACTGTTAGTTAAATTCTTTGAATTTCAGTTTCCTTATCTGTAAATGGAAACCCTGGTGGCATAGTGGTTAAGTGCTATGGCTGCTAACCAAAGGGTCAGCAGTTCAAATCCACCAGGCGCTCCTTGGAAACTCTATGGGGCAGTTCTACTCTGTCCTGTAGGGTCGCTATGAGTCAGACTCGATGGCGCTGGGTTTCATCTGTAAATTGGAGAATAAGTAGCAGCAACTATGACTTGTAAAGATTTGCTT
Source organism: Loxodonta africana (assembly GCF_030014295.1). NCBI lineage: Eukaryota > Metazoa > Chordata > Mammalia > Proboscidea > Elephantidae > Loxodonta > Loxodonta africana. The sequence continues at coordinate 36,493,516 of NC_087349.1, forward strand.
TGAAGATTAAATAAGATAATAATAATAAAATTATTAATAATTTTATTATTATTATTATCTATTTATTAAGTACTTATTTTTTTTTTTATTACATGCCGAACACTATTCTAATCATTTTGCCTATACTAACTCATTTAATCATCACAATAGGTAGATACTATTATTATTCTATTTTACAGAGAGGAAACCAAAGCATAGAGAAGTTAAGTCACTTGCACAAGGTAAGTTAGTAATAGGCAAAGTATGAATGTAAGACATCTAGTATAGTACCATGCTCCTAGTGAGCACTCAATAACTGTTGGCTATTACTCTTCTTGCTGCTGCTATTGTTGATTTTAGCAAAATAATTGAAGAAGATTAGAGACAAAAGGAGCTCTGTCTCTTGGAGCAGAGACAGAGGTTCAAGCCTTCAGCATGCAGCTCCACCTTACTATCACGTCCCCCTTTTCCCACTGAGAATAATAATAGATTACCTAATGCCTCTCCCTGCTTTCACACAGGACCCTATTACCACAGAGGCTCCATACGAGGCTGTATCTGACTTTTTTTTACTTAGAAAGACACTGCTCAAATTTTAAGTGAATAACAGAAACTCACCATGTGGAGAGTTTTACCTACATCTGGCTTATATTCTTCAGTCCTAAATCAGTTTTGTCACATTCTATGTAAAATGCAGTTTAAAGATGGATGATCATCATTAAAAAAAAAAAAAAAATCATAGGCTGCTTAAAATCCTTTCGAACAGTCTGTCGTCAAGTCTCCCTTTTAAGGTCCACCTTCCAGAATCAGCATACTCAATTCATGTCCCAACCAGTTACACTTATTTCCCCTACCCTGAAATCTCTCCATACCCTTCTGTAAGTCTAGCGTTCATAACTACAGATAAAGGGCATGGTCAGTGGAGAACAGAGTGACAGATTTACCTCATGCGGCCTGCTTGCTTGGTCTTTACGCATCTACAAAGTCCCCACGCTTTTCTAACACCTGACCATCCTTCCCTGTGTTTTTTAAGCTGTTGTTTTGCCCATTTGAACCTCCCAGCTTTCATCCCAGGTGGGCTTCATTCTTTGTATTTGACCTCTTACTTTATCAGTAATGGTAGCGAGGTAGGAGTCCTGGTGGTGCAGTGGTTAAGGCACTCAGCTGCTATGTGAAAACTCAGCAGTTCGAACCCACCAGCTGCTTTGCAGAAGAAAGATGTGGCAGTCTGCTTCTGCAAAGATTTACAGCCTTGGAAACCCTTTGGGGCGGTTCTACTCTGTCCTACAGGCTAACTATGAGTCAGAGTCAACTCAATAGTAGTGGGTTGTTTTGGTATCCATCTTCTAAAGTGATAGCTGATGTCATTCCCCCACTTCAGCTGGACAGTGTCTGTGGCTCAGGCAACATTTGTTGTTGTTGTTGTTGTTAGGTGCCATCGAGTCATTTCCGACTCATGGCGACCCTATGCACAACAGAAAGAAACACCGCCCAGTTCTGCACCATCCTCACAATTGTTGCTATGCTCGAGCCCGTTGTAGCCACTGCGTCAATCCATCTCATTGAAGGTCTTCCTCTTTTTTTTGACCCTCTACTTTACCAAGCATGATGTCCTTCTCCAGGGACTGATCCCTCCTGACAACATGTCCAAAGTATGTGAGACGAAGTCTCGCCATCCTTGCTTCCAAGGAGCATTCTGGCTTTACTTCTTCCTGTGCAGTCTGGGAATCAAGAGCTGGGCTGCTGACAAACTGCAGGGCAAGACCAACTCACGTGACCTCTTTGCACCTCAGTTCCCTCAACTTAAAATGCAGGGGTTGACCTCTTAAATTTCCTTTTGGCTTGGAAAAATCTATAGTTTATTCATCTGGGTCACTGATGTCCCCAGGACATTAATGACATGGTTGACCCTAACCAATTTAGCTCCCCACAGCTGATATTGGTCCACTGAGAGCCACCTACGCATAATATTTCAACTAACTAGGTTCCTACCTAAAAAGTTGTAGGCCCAAGCTGATCCTAGCTTGTTGACATCAACATTGGAGAATACCTACAGCACATTAAAATAGTCTTTCACTGGGTTTCTGGCTTATTCATGTGCTAACTTCATTATAGCACTTTTAATTTTAATCAGACAGACTTGATGCTCTGTTTCCATTTCAAATGGCCAAATTATGGATATTTGTGCATTTTTATTCCTTTTTATGTTCTATCCTCTGTTATAAATAATTCATGGATTTCTTTTAGAGGGCATCAAACCTGTTTCAAGTTACTCTTTCAAATCTATGAAACATAAAATTTAGGGAGATATTTCAGTACCTCCATAGTCTGCAATTATAGAATGATCCATCTTTGAACGGGTACTTTATAAGCACCTACTGTGTACAGGGAGTTGCACTGGGTGCATAATCAATACTTCAGTTAAATCTGATATTGACTTAGGCTTTAGTTTTAAAGGCATAAAATGAACATAATTCTAGTTTCCTTTTTGTAGCTGCCTTTGCTCTATCTTTCATGAATGAAAATATTGGCTTTCAAATTCAACTAAGAGCAAAAGCGTTCTCCTATTCCTGTGTTTTTAGTCATATCCAAGGCTTGGATTTAAATGGCTATCCTGAATGGTGTGTTCTTTATTTACAATTTCTGATTTACAGAAACAGCAAGATTTAATCATAACAAGCCTTTTTTTTTTTTTTAATATTTTGAGTCTTCAAATACTTTAGGTATTTGTGACTTGCTATATTTTAAAAGAAGGAACTAGATAAAATATTCTTAGCTTGGTAGTAACTTTTTAGCTACTAATAAAGAACCTGGTAGGTAGCACAGGAAAATATTCATGCATCCCAGTGTTCACAGTTCAAGGAAACAAATGTTTCCATTTTTACATGGTCCCGATTTACCCACAGTGCATTAGGGATTCGATAAAATTACTACACCAATGTTTTTAGATATGGTGCCACTCAGTTTTCCGATGCGAAAGAACCTGTGTACTTCTCTGTGGTGCTATTATTTGTTATGCCTGGAAGGTCTTGAGCATTTTCTGCAGTGCCAGAGCTCCAGTGCTTTGTATTTCCATTACGGGCATGAAAAACTGTCATTTTCAGGAAGAAAAAATTAGGAAAAAGAAACACATTTTCTACTGTATTAAGTCTTGCTGCAGAAGATTTGCTCTCTGTTATAATTTTAAAACCAATTTAAACTGTATGTACATGACAGAATAGATTCTCATAAATATATAACCATTCTATTTTCAACCAACTAAAACTCTACTTATATTGATAATCGTCATTAATTATAGAATGTTCATCATGATGAGCAGTAGGGACATTTAAAGGAAATTGCAAGCCCAACTTCCTGCTATAGATACTTCTCTATGGTGAAATACAGTAAAAAAAATATAGATGAATACACTTCAACATTAGCAGCAGAAACTAGGATGTTTGCAATGTATGCAATTACCAAAGAGAAGCTACATGTATGCAATTACCAAAGAGAAGCTACAGAAGAAATGAGAGAGAATAGTAAGGTTGCTCAATGATGGGAACCAATGGCAATAGGAAAAAAAAAAAAAAAAACCCCTTCATGAGTAGGAAAGTTTGGAAGTTTGGAGGTAATAAAATAAAGGATGGGGCCAATTTTTTAAGTGCTTTAGAAACTGATGCCACTGTTCAAGAATTTTCAATGGCTATTTTTTTTTTTTTTATTATCTACATGGGGTCAAATTCAAAACCCATGATTAAAGACGTTCTATAATAGAGCTCTCTTCTCATCTACCCAGATTCTTCTTTCATTTTTTCCTATTCTCCATCCCTTCTCACCACCCCATAAACACACACACACATACACACTCTTCCCTTCAGCACATAGGCACATATTTCTCTCTCTTTCCCAGCCTATCACTCCAACTCAATCTACACAGCCCGCTCAAGGTTCCCCTTTGATTACTTTAACCTGCACTAATTTCTTAGTTCTCTGCACACCTAGGTTATGTGTAGCCTGTGTGTGGTTTTACATGATATGATGGTGTTCTTTAATTGCTCTAGATTTCTCTAATAAGAGAGCTCAGAGGCCTTGTCTTCTACCTATTTTCTACTCTGACAAAGTACCCTAGCTTTGTTGTGTGTGCCGTTGAGTCAATTTCTACTCATAGCGACCCAAAAGGGACAGAGTAGAACTGTTGCACAGGTTTTCCTAGGCTGTAATCTTTACAGGAGCAGATCCAAGTCTTTTCTCCCGTGGAGCAGCTGGTGAGTTCAAACTGCCAACTTTTCAGTTAGTAGCTGAGTGCTTAACCAATGAGCCCCCAGGGCTCCCTACCCTAGCTTAAGCCAAAAAAACCCAAACCCGTTGCCATCCAGTTGATTCCAACTCATAGCGACCCTGTAGGACAGCATAGAGCTGTCCTGTAGGGTTTCGAAGGCTGAAAAATGTTTATGAAGCAGTTTATTATCTACTAAAAGGAGCCCTGGTGGCACAGTGGTTAAAGCGCTGGGCTGCTAACCAAAAGGTCAGCAGTTCAAACCCACCAGCTGCTCTGTGGGAGAAAGATGTGGCAGTCTGCTTCCGTAAAGATTTCCAGCCTTGGAAACCCTATGGGGCAGTTCTATTCTGTTTAATAGGGTTGCTACAGTCAGAATCAACTCCATAGTGGTGGGTTTTGATTATCTATTAAAAATTTTTACTAGCACTCTCTTTGCCCTCATTCCAGTTGAGGTGTTAACTCAAATACAATTTCCAAAATAGTTAAAAGAGAAAAAAGATACAGAAATAGGGAGAATCTGTAATCAGCGTCTGGATAATCTCGCCCTCTCCTTTGGAAATGGAGACGCTATTAATCTTTAATGGGAAATGAATTTTAGTGGTGATGAACTTTGATGTTTTCACACTTTCTCACTTGGTTCCTTTGTGACCAGTTTCAGACAAAGGCCCATGTAATCAAAGAGGAGCTGTGTGATGTTTTATTAAAATTCTACAAGCAGCAAGTTTTGAACTTGCTAAGCAACATTGAAGCTAAATTTTCAAAATTTTGAAAATTTAATTTTGTCTGGGAGCACTCTTCACTTTTGTCATCATGCCTCTTCACATTGGACGATATTCTCAGGTGAGGTACACTGTATTTCTCAAGGAGAGCTCTTAATCAATGCTTCTATAAGGATCTAAAATAGAGTCTATTTAGTACACTACTCATCACAACTTCAAAATGTCACATTTAGAAGTCACTTAAGCTGTTTTTTTTTTTTTTAAGCTGTAGGGAAATTTTTTTTTTTAAGTACACTAATGCATTTTACAACACTAAGGACAAGATCAAAAACAAGAATTAGACCTATCGAGTATAAACAAATACTGTTTTAACTTTGGCGTACTTTCCCCAATAACTAAAATACATTTATAAAATGTATTATAGAGTAACCCAATTTTCATCAGATGGTTTGAATGTAGTGGTTAAAAATCCCTCTTAAACATCATTAAGAATTTGAGCCTAAAAAAAAAGAATATGAGTCTATAATTTTATATTCCCTTTTCTATATACTAAGTATATTAACTTGTAAGAGCAACTGAATTTTTAACCTATATTCAAGGATACTTTGGGGTAATTTTGTTTCATTTCAAATAGGTTATAGACTGTTAACAACAGTTGTGCTGTTGAGTTTGGTATATGAAGGCACTTATTATTTTATTAAATTATTATTTTCATAAGCATAGCTATTTTAAATCAAAATAAATGGGGATGATTTGGGTGTCAGTGGACATAGGCATAAGAAAGATTTGCAGTCTCATTAGATTGTCACAGAAGTGAACACTGGGTATTTATCAGTGGTAAATAAAACTAAATGGCTGGATTTATTGTCCTACTATAGGATGATTTCACAATTATTTTTTTAAAAAAGAGAAACAAAAAAAAATTGATTTGTCTAAATAAGCCAAATTCTATAGCTAATTTTTTTTTTTACTAAAACCTTCAGTTCAAAGGTTCTCCTGAGAGTTGAATAATTATAAGGGTCATGGACAAATAATTATAACCTTATTTTATTAGCCCAGAAGATTGAAAGTAATATCTTTCTCTAGGTCATAAAATATGCAAAACTGAATTTGGCTCGTGGTTTGTTTCTTAAGGAGGGATCATAAAAAAGATTGTTTCATTATTTTAAATCACTTTTCAAGAGAATTCACTCATTTATTCACTCAACAGATATTAATGCACCACCTACTATGTTCTCCTGTATTTAGTGCAATGATACAATGGTAAGTAATTCACAAACACAATATCTGTTGCCTATAGCACTGTTTTTATAAACATGGAAGAACTATTATGTATATTTTATCAACCTGCAAAGTTGATTCAGTCATCTCCAAAAATCTTATCATTTAAAAGGCACTGACATAGTTAATGTTCTCACCCTTACTTTTAGATTTTAATGACTTAAAGGGAAAAAAAAATCCCATACCTGAAATAGCTGGTTTCCCAAATCAGGGAACCAAATGCTCCATCCTACTAAACATAATTGAATTCTGGGCATTTTAACTTCAGTAAAAGATTAGTTATATCATAAAACTGCATTTCACAGATAACAGGCACGGCAGGGGGAAAGGGACCATTAGCGTCTAAGCTTACAGAGGTTCACAACAGGGTGGTGCATGGTTTTGTGTAATGACAGTGAAGTCATTTTGCTGGTCAGCTCCCAAGCTTCCTGGTAAAAGTCAAGTTTCAGCAGCATAGCAAGAGTACTCATCTATTATGGCTGTGTAATTTAGTATATTTTATACTTAAAAGGAAGGAAATGAATTATTTTTGATTTGATTGGCATTGGTTTTTAAATTGCAAAGAAAGGTGCCAAAAAATGAAGGACAGCATGGAATTTTTTTTTAGCTTTGTAATATTTACCCTGAAGCAACCTTTTTCATAAATAAAGGAAATGCTGGACCAGCCTATGATAGGAACAGGCATGAGACTGGAATGGCTTCTTGAGACAGTCACTGGCAGTACTATGGTACAACACTATGGACTTGAGAGGACTTAAGCTGACCCTCTGGTACTTTAGTCTTCTTCTACAGTTGAGTTTTAATTTTTGAAATTTTAAAAAGCAGACAGTGAAGTGGAGGGTAAGATGAGGAACAAACTGAGCTCTTTGGAAAGCAGAAGAGATTTGCAAACATCTGTTATTTCTCTAGGGTTAGCTCTACTTCTACACTCCACAATTCACCTGCCATCTTTTCACAAAAGGGCTAAAGTCTAAGTCCGGCCTGACTCCATTATATCAATGCCGAACACATCATCAATAACAGGAAATGTTTTTTGAGTTAAGAAATTCAAATAATTGTTTTGAGTGGCCATGACCAAAGTAAGCATTTCTCTATTGATTTGCTTTAAAAAAAAAAAAAATGCATACCTCTATTTTGCACAAATTTATATTGCTTTCATGTTGAACTTCTATATTATTTCAGAACTTTCCATGTGCATTGTTTTTGAGAAATTCAGATCCAACTACCTTGCATTCATTTTATCCCCCCCGCCCCCGCATTCACTTTAAAAGAAGGCAAATGAAAAATGCAATTTCCTAGTTCTCTTTCTTTGTTGTCATCGTCATATGGACTTGAAATTGTTAGGTGCTTCCAAAAAAAAAAATTTTTTTTTTTCCCTTTGTAGGGGATGTACCATAAAATTAAAATTTTCAAGCCTACTGGATTTAAATAAAGTCATGTGTGAATGGATGACACAGAAGGGCAAATTGGAAGCCACAAAACCAAGGCTGCCTGCCCCACACTAACCTTTCGAACCCAATGACTCAGTCTCACACACCAACCAAAGACATAGAAGAGCGTATATAAAACAAAATCATGATTCTTGTTGATGAAATAAATGGCACTGTGAGATGAATAATACAAACAGCTGTTTGAAGTCTATGGAAATAAAAAGGCTTTTCTAAGGCGTAAATACCATGTAAGGATGCGTTAATAGGAAAATGGAGTCTGAAAGGCTCTGAAAAAGACAGACCTAATCGTGTCAAAGCTTATGAGTCTATGAATATTCCTAGACGATAATATCACAACAGATTGACTTCTTATTATAGCACATCACATTGTTTCAGTGACGTAAAAGGAATTAGAAAGTCATTGGGTGAAGTGAAATTTCAGAAGGAGCAGAAGGGGTTCGGTTGGCTGTCATTTTTTTATTGACCATCCAGAAAGCCTTCTCAGAAAACATTGTTTTCTTCCAGTTTCTATATGTTAATCTATATGTTATCCATTCACAAGTCACCTTGGCTTTGTTACTAACATAAAGCAAACAATTTCTATGAGGAAAAGTGTCAGCTAATTCATAGGTATTATCTGGCCAAAGCCATATGTATATACATTATTTATATTTTTCACTCTTAAATTTATTATACTGTCACAATTTATAATGCACCTTTCTAAGTACCATAATATACCAAAAATAATTCCAGAAGTTTGAAGGCTGAAATTCTAATTCTGATACTGCCACCAACATACTGAAGGGCCAACCAATTATTCAATCTTTCTTGACCTTAGTTTCATCATTCTTAAAGTGACCACAGGAAAATTCTTTCCGCTCTGACACTCAGTCAGTTTCTTCCACTGTTTCAACTGTGCTCTTTTGATCTAACCAAGATTGTCATGATGAAATTTTAATTTATATACACTACACTATTTCTTTCAGCTAGATTCAAGGAAAATGGACCCATATAATAACCATAAACCCTACTTCCATAAACAGTACCCAAATGACCCCCTAACTGTGTGTAGGGGGTCTATCTTACAACAGGAAGCCCTCACTGTGTGGAAAAGAACTTTAAACAAATTTAGATACACATACATACATTCACATGTCCCAAAATCATACAAGCTATAAATAATAATGAGAAAATATTTTTTATGTTAGGAAGAAAGACAATTTACCATGTCATTTTGATATTTTTAAGGTGACTTACAAGAAAGAGAATGACTGAAATAACAAATTGGATGGAGGGGGCATGTGAACATCCAGATTTATATCCTACTGGGACTTGGGAAGTGGAAGCCAGTTATTTTCTGAATTATGGTTATAGGAACCAAATAGTGGTGGAAACTAAGTGTGCAATGAAAGAACAAGAAAAGTTAGATAACTCAGATATAATTACAGCTTGCAAGGGATTTGCAGCTTAAAATCAATCATCTGTAGTGAAAAAGGAATGTCATTGATCCAGTCATAGAGAACAAAAACATTCCAGCGAAAAGGCTGACTTTTAATATGGACAACTACTAGTTAAGGCTACCTGTACACATACTGGTTGGCTGGCCACCCATGGTGTGTTATTTTGTGGGCCATGTGATTCTTACCCCCAAAATAATTTCTTCACTTTCTTGGCCTGAAATCCCTGCCCTCAAGAGGGATAGCTTCTAGAAGAACACTGGTAAATTGTACATGTATAACATCGGAGATTTGAGGAGTTCCTACATCCCATCTCATCTTCTCGCAAACTTCCTAGAGAACTGGTTCCATTGATTATCCACTCCTAGAACTTTAGCTTTTCCCTCTCTGGTGACTTCTTTTGTTCAGTATTTAGATATGTTCATGACGCTTTTGCCTTAATCCTACATCTCCCTCCAGCTACCATGCCCTCTCATCCCTTCACAATCAAACATCTTTATCTTCTATTCACTCCTCCATCCATGGCAGTCTGGCTTCCTCTACCAATTCTGTTTCCAGGGTTACCAATGCTATGGTGGTTACTAAATCCAATGACACACCTTTGTCCTTAGGTTGCCTGACTTCTCAGCACCATTGGCACAGTTTACCACTCTATCCTTGTTACACTTTCTTTCCTTGGCTTCCACAATACCATGTGCATCTGATTTCCCTCCTACTCCTCTAGCCTGTCTCTCTCAGTCTCCTATGCAAGTTCCTGTTCTTCTGTTTTAAACGTGGTTATGGATTGTTAAAGTGCTATCCTAACCCATCCACTCCTCTCTCTTGCAACTCTCCTTGGGAGATCTCATACCATATAGACAGCATCAATAGCCATTTGAATTAGGGTCACTATTAGCTATTTCAGCACCTTTGAACAAACTAGAAACAGATACTCCTTTCTTGCTTCTATCTGCCGATACAAATCTACAATATCTGTGATGTTAATGGAACCCTTTAGACGTGGCACACTTGTGTGGTGCGCAACTCATACAAATATATCAGTATGATTCCCAAACATACAACTCTAACTTTAGATACAACAATAAACTGAAACCAAATCCGTTGCCGTACAGTCAATTCCAACTCATAGCAACCCGATAGGATAGAGTAGAACTGCCCCATGGCTTTTCCGAGGAGCGACTGGTAGATTTGAACTCCCAACCCTCTGGTTAGCAATGAAGCTTTTAACCACTATGCCATCAGGGCTCCAGATATAACAATAAATGATACTTATTTAGAATTGGTACTTGGAAAATATGGCCTTGGTGATAGAAATGGCACGTGATAGAATTTTGCAAGATCAATGATTTATTCACTGGAAATAACTTTTTTCAACAACACAAATGGTGACTATACACGTGGACCTCACCAAATGGAATACATAGGAATCAAATCGACTACATCTGTGGAAAGAGACAGTGAAGAATCTCAATATCATCAGTCAGTATAAAGACCGGGGCCAAGTATAGAACAGGCCATCAATTTCTCATGTGCAAGTTCAAGTCAAAGCTGAAAAAAATTAAAACAATTCCATAAGATCCAAAGTGAGACCTTAAGTATATTCTCCTGAATTTGGAGACCATCTCAAGAATAGATTTGACACGTTGAATGCTAAGGACTAAAGACCAGACCAGTTGTGGGATGACATCAAGAACAACATACATGAATAAAGCAAAAGGTCATTAAAAAGACAGAAAAGAACAAAAAGACCAAAATGGATGTCAGAAGAGACTCTGAAACTTGTTCTTGAATGTAGAGTAGGAAAAGCAAACTGAAGAAAGAATGAAGTAAAAGATCTGAACAGAAGGTTTCAAAGGGTGGATGGAGAAGACAAAGTAAAGTATTATAATTAAATATCCAAAAATCTGGAGTTAGAAAACCAAAGAGGAAGAACAAGGTCAGCATTTATCAAGCTGGAAGAACTGAAGAAAAAACATATGCCTTAAGTGGCAATATTGAAGGATTCTACGGGCAAAAACTTGAATAACTCAGGAAGCATCAAAAGAAGATGGAAGAAATACACAGAGTCATTGTACCAAAAAGAATTGGTTGACATTCAACCATTTCAGGAGGTAGCACATGATCAAAAATCAATGGTTTTGAAGGAAAAAAATCCTAGCTGCACTGAAGACATTGGCAAAAAAACAAGGCTCCAGGAATTGTTAGAAAACCAATTGATACGTTTCAACAAATGGAAGACAACTACCTGGCCAACCAACTAGAAGAGATCCATATTCTTGCCCATTCCAAAGAAAGGAGATCTAAAGGAATGAGGAAATTATGGAGCAATATCATTGATATCACACACAAGTAAAATTATACTGAAAATAATTCAAGAATGATTGCAGCAGTACATTGACAGGGAACTGACAAAAATTCAAACTGGATTCAGAAGAGGATGTGGAACAAGGGCTATCATTGCCGATGTCAGATGGATCCTGGCTAAAAACAGAGAATACAAGAAAGATGTTTACCAGTGTTTTATTGACCATGCAAAGTCTTTCGACTGTGTGGAGCATAACAAATTATTGATAACATTTCAAAGAATGAGAATTCCAGAATACTTCATTGTACTCATGAGGAACCTATACATAGACTAGGAGCCAGTTGTTTGAACAGAACAAGGGAATACTGAGTGGTTTAAAATCAGGGAAGGTGTGCATCAGGGTTGTATTTTTTCACCAAACTTATTCAATCTGTATTCTCAGCTTAAGTCTAAAAAGCTGGACTACATGAAGAAGAATGTGACGTCAGAATTGGAGGAAGACTCATTAACAACCTGCGATATACAGGTGACACAACTTTGCTTGCTCAAAGTGAAGAGTACTTGAAGAACTTACTAATGAAGATCAAAGACACCTCACCATAAAGAAAACAAAAATCCTCACAACTGAACCAACAGACAATATCATGATAAAGGAAGAAAAGTTTGAGGTTGTCAAGGATTTCATTTTACTTGGGTCCACAATTAATGCCTATGGAAGCAGCAGTCAAGAAATCAAATGATGCATTGTATTGGGTAAATCTGCAGCAAAAGACCTCTTAAAAGTGTTAAAAAGTAAAGAAGGAGTAAGGTGCACCTGACCCAAGCTGTGGTGTTTTCAATCACCTCATATGCATGTGAAAGCTGGACAATGAATACGGAAGACTGAAAAACTGATGCCTTTGAATTATGGTGCCGGAGAAGAATATTGAATATCATGGACTGCCAGAAGAATGAACAAATCTGTCTCAGAAAAAGTACAGCCAGGATGCTCATTAGAAACAAAGATGGGGAGACTTCATCTCACATATTTTGGACATGTTATCAGGAGGGATCAGTCTCTAGAGAAGGACATCATGCTTGGTAGAGAGTCAGTGAAAAAAAGGAAGACCCTCAACGAGTTGGATCATCACAGTGGCTGCAACGATTGGGTTAAACAGCAACAATTGTGAGGATGGCGCCGAACTGGGCAGTGTTTTGTTCTGCTGTACATAGGGTCACTATGAGTCGGCACCTACTCAACAGCTCTTAACAACAAATTTAGGACTTAAATGTGCAAGCACAGTTCTAAGCACTTAACATATATTGTCTCATTTAATCATCACAACAACCTATAAGGTTGGCACTGCTAAACAAAAGGTCAGCAGTTTGAACCCATCCAATGGCTTGCAGAAGCAAAGACCTGGCAATCTGCTCCACTAAAGATTACAGTCTAGGAAAACAGTTCTACCTCATCATATAGGGTTATTATGAGTCAGAATTGACTCAGCAGCACACAACACCATTATCCCCATTGTACAGAAAAAAAGTCCTAGGTATAAAAAAGTAATCTGCCCAAGCTAATACAGCTTATAAATGGGGGTGTCACTATTGGGCCAAAGCAATCTGCATCCAGAACCATTGTACTATACTGAAGAATTATCTTTTGATGTCTCTTGGATACCTCAAACCCAACATGTACTAAGCTGAGCTCATCCTTTACTACCTAATCTTGCTCTTCCCCCTGAATTCTCTGGACATTGGTCTTGCTTTCTTATTCTTTCTCCCCTTTGTCAATCTATCTCATAAAATCTCTATCGCCATCCCCTATTCTAGCTTCCTACTGACACTCATCAATCAGATGACTATAAGGGAAGCTTTCTACTAGAATGTAAGTTCCGTGACCTAGGGAATTGTCTTTTTCATTGCTTTTCTTCTGTGCCAACAAGAGTTCTTAGCACACAATGAATGTTTAATAAATATTTGTGGAATAACTGCATTTAGATGAGTTGGCCTTTTACTTCTTTCACTTGCCTTTTGTTTGACTCCTCCAAGTCCCAGGCACCTCAGCACATGGCCCTAGCCCTTATCACCACCAGATAGAGTCCCCTGCTGGAGGCTGAGACCCTGTCTCTTCCCTTATCCACAATCCCTAAAACCCGGCATAGCACCTGGCATAGAGTCAATGAATATTTGTTGAACGGATAAATAACAATTTAAATAAATAATGAATGGATGGATAATTGCAGATTTTTCCCACTTCTCTGGCTTAAGCCATCTCATTGCTCACCTGAATCACTCCGAAAGCCTTCTGACTGGATGGACTGTTTCCAGTATTGCCCTCCTTCCAAACCATTTTCTGTACTTCAGCCAAAATGAGCTTTCTAAAACCAACCTGATAATGTCTCTGCCCTATTTAAAACCCTTGAATGACTCCCTAATGTTCTTAGTATAAAATCTAAAAACCCCTTGACATAGCTTAGAAGACCATTTGTAACCTGGGCCCTGCATACTTCTATCACCTGATCTGCTTTCAGTCCTCTGTTTACACTTGATTCTACATCCATGCTGAATACTTCCCACTGCCATGAACAAGACATGCCATCTTTGCTCAGAGATCTTGTCCTTGCTTTGGCCTGAAACGTCGACCTCCAACCACTCCTTTCTCTTGGTTAAGACATTGATTCTTCCAGGAAACTATTCCCTATCCCTCAAGTCTGTGTTAGGTGCCCACCCTGTGCACTTCCCATGACAAGGAAATTATTAGCACACAATGTTTTAACTGTCTGCTTACTTTCCTATCTTCCGCTCTGGACCATAAGTACCACGGAGACAGCTATTGTATCCATCTAATTCACCATCGAATTCCACAGTATCTACTACAGTGCCTGGTACCAGTGGGCCCTCCGAACATATTGATTAATAAATAAACACCCTCTAGCTTTTTCTTGTCAGCTCAGAAGAGTTTGTGAAATTAGTTCATTGTAATGTTGAATGGCACAAGAAACTGGACCTGATAGAAGGAAATACTGGAGAAATATGTTTCAGGGGTAATGGTGAGACTGACTAGGACTTCAAAAGCAAATCATTCTGGGTCAAAAGTAGGGTCAATTAGGTGCAAATGGATAGGACAAGCTCAGGGAGTCATTGTTCATGGGATATGGCCCCAGTAACTATAGCAGGACAGGGAAGACTGAGAGTTGCTGGACTTAAAATTATGTTTGCCCATGAGATGGATGAGACTTTGCAGATAGACCTAGCTATGAGTTTGGGGAGGAAATCCAACATGGATTTCAAAGAGGGCCAAGGCAACACCCAATGGTATAAAGCTATAATGAACTTAGCTTCTGGAAGGTATGGGAGGGAGAATTTTTCTGATAGAAAAGCAAATCACAGCAGTGAAGAATCCAGAGGGAGGCAATATAGTACAGCGTGGACTTCCTTTCTTGCATTCTCTCTCCAGATATACCATAAAGCATCAAGTGATTTAGAGCTATTATCTCACAAAATTCTCCATGAAGTAGGCACTATTGTTAATTCCATTTTGCAGATAAGAAAACCGAGGCTCTGAGAAGGAAATAACTTGCTAGTGATAGGTAGTGTCAAAGTTCAGGTATATCATCATGTGTCTTCCAACCCCAGGCTCTTACTCTCCATGCTCTACCCCTTGCATCATAATAAGCACCGTATACTGGTGCTCATTCTCTGCCAGAATAATGGCATTAATTATATCATTTAGGCCTCTCTAGTGGTTAAGCTCTGGGCTGCTAATTGGAAGGTCAGTGGTTTGAACCCATCAGCTGCTCCACAGGAGAAAGATGTGGCACTTTACTTCCATAAAGATTTATAGCCTCAGAAGCCCTATGGGGCACTTCTACTCTGTCCTATAGGGTTGCTATGAATTGGAATCAACTTGACCACAACAAGTTTATATCTTCAATGGGTAAAAATTGAGACTTAAAAGGATCTTGCCTATGACCAAATACGTAACAAGAGTTGGAGTTGGGCTTTAAACCTAGGTCTTCCTAACTCCAAAACCAAATGCTTATCCTCTGCATTGTCATGCCTGTTCTGAAAAATTAATTTTTACCAGAATAGCGGTCCTGGATTAAGGCCACATGATTAACAAGAGTGAGCTGGAGCAGAGTCTCACAGTACTGAGCAAAGAAAAAAGGTCTTGAGTCCTTCCTGTAGCCAACCCTGGCCGCAACAGATCCTAGGAGGGGCCAGTAGGTTTGGAATGGGAGGGTTGGTGGGGAGGAGTAAGGGGAGGCGGCAGGCAATCCAGACAGAGCCTTCCCAGAAGAGCCAGTAGGTCTAGTGATACAGAGCTGAGAACCAGGCAGGCTTTGATATCAAGCCCAGATTGAGTGGCTATTGGGGGGAAAAAGGAGGGGGAAAGGACGGATATGGAGGAAGCAGTACAAAATCATCTTACCCACTTAAAATTTGTTTAGCAAAAGCTCTGGCTATAAACCAAGACACATTTCCACATTTATGTCTGCTCTTTCTGTGTGCTTTATATTCTCTAACTTGTCTTTCTGCAATGTTGCAATGAGACAGTTTTCATTCTCACTGCTGTAATCATTTAATATAAAGCATTTCTTTTAGGTTATGTGGACACAGCCATATACCCTACAGCCTGGTTGAGGAGACTGGGGGAACGATTATTATTATTATTATTTTAAATTCCAGGGAAATACCCACAGTATGGAATTATCTGGAAGAGATTAGCAGTGTGGTGATTGTGATAGGTTTTCTCTCTCTCATCTTGCCTTAATTGTTTTCTCCAATGTTTGCAATGCAATTGGATTATATTAAAAATAATAATGACTGTTAATTAGAACATTTAAGTTAGGCTGCAAATATTTTTCCTTTCTAATATGCTAATAGCCAAAGAGAAAAGTCTACATGGAAACTTACAGGCAAGATCTGCCAAATTAGGAAGAGCTGCCTCGGCGCACACACTAGCAGGCAGTTGCCTCCTTCCTTTGTTTGTTTGTGTGTTTTGTCTCAAAGATTCACACTGGGGTGGGGGACAGGAGAAGTCGACAGATTATATTTTTATTCTCCTCCTTGTAGTGTGTTAGTAAAGAGTGATAGATTCAAAGTCAGGAACATGGGATCAGGTTGTACTTATGCCACTAACTAGCCATGTGACTTTGGGCCAATATTTGGACAAGTTAGAGGGCTGCTAAAGCCCTGTTTATTTCTGGGATCCAAGTGATGCTGCACTGGTTCTCACAGCTCTAATACGTTAGGTATTTAAGTATTGAAATCCAGATTATAAGCCTAGTTAGGCCACACAACAATAATAGTTACGGTAGTAATTCATAACACAGGTATTCCCAACTGGTGACCATTCACACCCCCTTCCTTGTATTCCCAGTCCTTTGCAGTTTCAAAACATAGACTAATGCTAGAATGGAAATGGAAGCCAAATTCCCCACAGCACCCGGAGAGTGGCCCTGTCGCACCTGCTTCTCTTTTCTGTTCATTAAAATAAGAAATAAAATCTCCCATGTCCACCTGGCACCATTCAAAGGTTGCCAGCCTGGCATCATTTATGGGCACTAAATTCACTGGCTCTTATCTAAAACAAATCATATACTTTCTGTTCATAGGCTCAGCATGAATGCAGTCAGCAGATTTCGCTATAACTAGTTAGTGACATTTAATTGCAATAAAAAAAACAACAAATTTCATACAACTAATTTTGCCCTGTGCTCTTCAACACAGGTTACAAAAACAGAAATTTCAATTTTTGGAAAAAACAAGACAATCCTACCAGTGTTTGGAAAAAAAAAAATGTTAAAGGGGCTAATAATTTGAAATCTACTGTTGTACTAAATGACTCTGTTAAAGTGAGACATAAATATACACGATAACTACCAAATCTATAGATTAATAGTCAATTAACTTTAAAAAAAAAAAAAAAAAAAGGAGCCCTGGTGGCTGCTAATCAAAATGTTGGCAGTTCAAATCCACAAGCTCCTCCTTGGAAACCCTATGGGCTAGTGATTATGGCTATATATACAACTTTGGAAGTCTTCATAATTAAAGGGGGAACAAAGAAGTAGGAAAACAGTACATATTCACTACACTAAAGATAGTACCATGAGTATGTATTAGCAACCTAATGAGCTGGTGATATTTTCCTGTATTACAACAAGGCTTAAAAATTTCTGTTCATTATTAAAACACTGTCAAATGTCTATTTGGGCTCTTTTCTGTAAAGTAAAAGTGAAAAAAAATCACTAAATCTTTTGATGGTTCATAATAAACTTATGAGGGTGAAAATTGTGACTAGTTATCTTATTAGGCAGAGTCCCTGGGTGGTGCAAATGATTAAGTGCTCGACCACTACCTGAAACGTTGGCAGTTCAAACTCACCCAGAGGTGCCTTGGAAGACAGGCCTGGCAATCTACTTCTGAAAGATCACAGCCTTGAAAACACTATGGAGCAGTTCTACTCTGCACACTTGGGGTCACCATGAGTCTGGATCGACTAGACACCAACTAGCAACAGCTTATTAGGCAAAAATAAATTTTGGTTCTTTGCTGCTTCCCTTTCCAGTTTGTGCATGTTATCATTCCAGGAGTCATAATTATGCAAGGACCATAATTCATATAACAAATTTAAATTAAAATTTCAGAACATTCCATTTTTTAAGAAGTTCAGAAAATCACCTCCCCTCAATCCAAGCATGTTGTTTATATAATAAAACTACTGTTTATATAATTGAACTACGTTTGTTACCAAAGATCAGTTTATATAATAAAACTACTGCTTATATAATTGAACTACCTTTGTTACCAAAGATTGGTTTAAAGGGGGGAAAGCAGAAAACAGCGGTTAGCACTTATAAAAAGAAACATGAAGTAAAAATTTTAAATAAACTAGTCCCTGAGTTCTAAAACAGTCAAATATATATTATGTATGTTACGTCTTTTTTTTTTTATGTTACATCTTAAGAATTGGTGCTTACTTACTCACAAAAGGTAAAGCACTTTCATAGCAATTTTTATATTAATCTTCCCTAATCATGTAAGAAATGTCAAAGCCAAAAAAAAAAGAGTTGTTCTGTTTCAATGTGACCACTTGCTTAAGCTTAATTTTTTCACTTTGCTACATTTGCTACATATGGATTCTTGAAATATTTTATACAATTAAATGAGAGTCATAATGAGAAAGAGTCTGTTGAAGGGTGAGCTATAAGTAACTATGGGAGTCCCAGGGTGGTGCAAACGGTTAACATGCTATCTGGTTTGAGTCTACCCAGAGGCACCTCAGAATAAAGGCCTGGCAATCTATTTCCAAAAGATCAGCCATTGAAAATCCTGTGGAGCACAGTTTTACTCTGACACACATGGGGTCATTGTGAGTCAGAATTGATTGCAAGGCAATGGGTTATAAATAAGTATGAGAAGGTGACATAGAGATTTGGGGAGAGTTGAGACAGTCTGACAGAAGAGCAAACAGACTGGTATAAAATAAAGGAAAACTGGAAACAAATTTCTGTGGTTTGGGTTCTGGCTTCAACCCTTGTTTCCCTCTAATAATATTCCAGATCTGCAGAATACATCTGGACCCTCTTTACCCCAGTTTCATCATTTTGTAAGGACTATGCAAATGCAATGATCTCTCTGGCTCCTCTTCCCATTCACCTCTGCATCTACATTTCTACCACCACTACTGAGACCGCTGCACTCTAGTCTGCAGTCTCAGCTCTGTCTGAGCTTCTGGGATCCGTCAACCTTACACAGGTAATTTGGCTTTAATTCACCTTGCACAGTAAATCTCAACTTTAGTTGCACATTAGAAACATCTGGGTGATCTCAATGCCCAGCTCACATCCCAGAACAATTAAATTAGAATCTGGGCTGTAACGCTGGAATTGTAGTTAGCAAAGGGCCCCACGTGATTCCACATTACAGCCATGATTGAAAACCTCTGGGCCCAGCTCCCAACCCTGACCACATTTTTCTTCTTTTCAGTAACTGGGTTTCTGGCTTTTTCTAAACTAAACCCTGCCTGCCTGTATTCCAGTTGTAGTGACTAGTTGTCTGCATATCCTTTGGCCTAGAACTCCTGCTTTAATATTCTGCCCAGTAACCAAGTACTTCTAAGATGGAGCTCCTTTCTTACTCTAGTTAACACCATCAAACCTGGACTACAGTCCCTGATCTCCTGTCCTCAGGGGTGGATTTTCCAATACACAAGGTAAGCACGGCGCTTCCCTTGCTTACCAGATCATCTGTAGTGAACAATTTCACATTTTTCACCACATTAAAGATTCTGCTTCTAGGTACGGTTGGCATCTGTCTCTCCCCCAACCCCTCAGCACTTCCTACAGAATCATAGCTTCTCATCAAGTTTACAATTCCTTAAGGGGGTGGATGACCCAGTAAGCAAGGTAAGCACAGGCTTACTTGTGCTTACTTACTAATCTGTAGTGAACAATTTCACATGGGTTTCACCACGTCACATGGTGAAATCCATGTGAAATTGTTTACTACAGATGATCTGGATAACCCGCCCCTGCTTAGCCCCACAGCTGCAACAAAACTTGATGGTTGAGAACCTCTCATTGTATCTCACTCCCCACAAGGCTAATCATAAATATTTTATTTAAAAAAGCATTTTATTATTATAGAAGTAATACATATATATTTGCAAAATAAAAACACCCATACTCTTGGTTCAACAGTTAAAAAAAAAATCAATCATTGTTATTTATCATATCGACAGATTAAGAAAAAAACTGATACGATCATCTCAGAATGTGTAGAAAAATCAACAAAATTCAATATTCACTCATAATAAAAACCCTCTGCAAAGTAGGAGAAAAAGGGAACTGCCCGAGTCTGATGAAGGGCATCGATGAAAAACTCACAGTTAACATTATACTAAGTGGTGAAAGACAATGCTTTCCCCCTAATAATGGGAATAAGACAAGGATGTCCTCACTCACCATCCTATGCAACACTGCACTAGAGGTCCTGACCTTTCTTTTTCCTGGAATAAGGGGGAAAAAAGGCAGAAAAAGAAATGAAATCACCCAGATTAGAAAGGAGAGAAAACTGTCCTTATTTACAGACATCATGAATGTCTACATAGAAAATGCCAAAGAATCTACAAAAAACTACTAGAATTTATAAATGAGCTTAAACCCAGAACCTTAGCAAAGTTATATAATAGAAGGTCAGTATACAAATATCAATTTTTTTTTTTTCTTATTCTAGTGTTGAGTAACAACCCAGCAGCACCTGGACCCAAGGTGAGCCGCATCTCCAAGAGACCAAAGAAAGACTCAGGAATCAGCAATCTTGAAATATGGTTTATTAGGGGAGCTTACTTACAGGACAGTCCAGGGCAGCAGCTGGACCAGGTTAGCACTCCACAACAGCCTAGCAGAAGACACAAGCTTATATACCGTTCCAGCGGGGGCTAAGCCTTATTATTTTTTCTCCCAAGTCCTTGGGCAGCCAGCATTCCCAGAGACTTCACATACAAGCCCAGATGTTTTTCTTTCTTGTTGCTAAGGCATTGCTCAGCCTTGGCCACCAGCCCAAGAGCACCACTCCTGGTCTTGTATCTTAGCCCAAGTTCATCCCCAGCATGCTTCAGGGAAGGGCAAAGCTCCCTCCATTAGGAGGGGGTACATATATCTAAATAGCATCACCCTACATCTAGCAATAACATTTAGAAATTGGAATTTTAAAAAAGCAGTACCACTTACGATAACACCAAAAAAATATTTAATGGTGTCTCAGTTATCTGGAGCCCTAGTGGTTCAGTGGTTAAGAGCTCAGCTATTAATCAAAAGGTTAGCAGTTTGAATCCACCAGCCACTCCTTGGAAACCATATAAGGCAGTTCTAATCTGTCCTATAGGGTCACTATGAGTTGGAATTGACTCAATGACAATGGGTTTGGTTTGTTTTTCAGTTATCTGGTGCTGTTATGAAAACCCTGGTGGCCTAGTGGTTAAGAGCTATGGCTGCTACCCAAAAGATTGGCAGTTTGAATCCACTAGGCACTCCTTGGAAACCCTGTGGGGCAGTTCTACTCTTTCCTATAGGGTTGCTGTGAGTTGGAATCAACTCAACGGCAACGGGTTTGGTTTTAGTTTTGCTATAACAAATACCGGAAACCCTGGTGGCATAGTGGTTAAGTGTTAGGACTGCTAACCAAAGGATCAGCAGTTCGAATCTGCCAGACACTCCTTGGAAACCCTATGGGGCAGTTCTACTCTGTCCTATAGGGTTGCTATGAGTCGGAATCGACTCAGTGGCACTGGGTTTGAAAATTGGTTTAGAACAAATACCACAAGTAGATGACTTTAACAAACAGAAATTTATTTTCTCACAGTTTAGGAGGCTAGAAGTCTGAATTTGGAGCACTGGCTTGAGGGGAAATTTTTCTCTCTGTTGGCTCTGGAGGAAGATCCTTGTCTCTTCAGCTTTTGCTACCTGCCTCCTTGGAGATCTCCATGTGTGTTGGCATCTATCTCACCCTGTCTCTCCTCTGCTCCCTTGTTTAATCTTTTATATTTCAAAAGAGATTGACTCAAGAAACACCCTACACTAGTCCTGACTTATTAACATAACAAAGACAACGCATTCCCAAATGAGATTATAGCTATAGGCATAAAGGTTAGGATTTACAACACATATTTTGGGAAGCATAATTTAATCCATAACAAAGGGTAAAACTAACAAAATATGAGGAAGATTTATTAGCTGAAAACTACAAAGCAAAGAGAGAAATCAAAGAAAAACTAAATACTATATTGTGTTCATGGGCTGAAAAACTCAGAACAGCTAAGATGTCAATTTTCTGAAAATTTGTCTACAGATTGAATGCATTCCAAATCAAAATTCCAGCTTGACTTTTTTTTTAACAAATATAAAAAAAGCAAAAACCTGTTGCCATCCAGTCGATTCCGACTCATAGCGACCCTATAGAACAGAGCAGAACTGCCCCATAGAGTTTCCAAGGAGCACCAGGTAGATTTGAACTGCTGACCTTTTGGTTAGCAGCTGTAGCACTTAACCACCATGTACCAGGGTTTCCATAAATAGATACAGTATTTTTAAAATAATTTGTGAGAAATCAAAAGAACTGAGACAAATCATTTTTGGAAAAGAACAAATTTGGAGGACTCGCATTACCTGATTTTAAGATTTACATAAATTAATTAAGACAACACAGTATTGGTAAAAGGATAGACATAAATATCAGAGAAACCAGAAGTGGACTCACACAACTTAATTTAGTAAGTTGATTTTTGACAAAGAGGCCAAGGCAATTCAATGGAGTAAGAATAGTTGTTTTAATAAATGGTGCTTAATCCATTGAACACATATACAAAAGATGAACCTGGAGAAAACCTTTGAAAACTTAAGTTAGGCAAAGATTTCTTAGATACAATACCAAAAGTACAATCCATAAAAGAAAAAATTGTTATATTGGGATCCATCAAAAATAAAAGCTTCTACTCTATTTAAGACACTGTTAAGAAAGTAGAGATAAGGCAGGCAAAAATTGATTTAAAAAAATACTTGAAAAACAATACCTAATTAAGTACTGACATCCAAAATATACAACTCAGTAATTAAAAAACAAAAACAAATCTCAATACAAAAAATAAGCAAAATATTTGAACAGACACTTTACTAAAGAAGATAAATTCATGGCAAATTAGCACATGAAATGATTCTCATATCAGTAGTCATTAAAGAAACGTAAATTAAAACTCCAATGAGACACCACTAAATACCTAATAGAATAATAAAAAAAAAAAATAGAATAGCCAACCTAAAAAACAAACAAGCAAAAAACTGACAATTCCAAGTGAAGAGGATGCAGAGCAACTGAAATTCTCACACATAACTGGTACAAATACAAAATAGTACCACCACTTTGGGAAAGTTTGGCAGCTTCTTGTAAAGTTAAACACACACTTATATCATGACTCAGCAATCTCATTGCTATGTATTTACACAAGAGAAATTAAGACATAGGTCCACACAAAATTCTAACTGCAAATGTTTATAAGGGCTTAATGATCAACAGAAACTGTAAACAACCAAAATATCCATTAACTGGTACATGGATTAAACAAATTTTGGTACATCCATACAATGAACTCTACTCAGCAACAACAAATAATAAACTACTGTAACAAAGTGGATGAACCTCAAAATCATTATGCTTAATGCAAGGAAACAGAATCAAATGGCTACATGTTGCATGATTCCATTGATATGACATTCTGGAAAAAGTAAAAACTTGTGCATGGGGTTTCCATGTGTCAACAGCAGCTAACAACAACCACCACTCCAGTCCCAGAGGTTTATGAAATTCAGGTGCTCGTTTCCACCTTCCCAGGGAAAGTACTTTTCAAAAGCAAGTTGGAGTTAGAGGGCAAAGTGGGGAAGGAGACAATGAGGTAAGCTTGATTTCTAGTTATGAATCATTAGCATTATAATGACAGAATTTATGGCCAAATGAGACTTGTGGAATTTAAATTAAAACATTATCCTATATTTTCTTAATAGAAATAGAATAACACCCACCATAATTGAGCAACAATTGTGTGCCAGGCACTGTACCATGGGCTTTACACACACTATTTCATTTAAAATCCCCAACAATCCCAGAAAGTATGTTATCACCTCCTTTTTAAAGATAAGGAAATTGAGGCTGAGCGAGGTTAAATAGTTTCCTCATAGTCACTGGGGTAAGTGGTGGGACTGGGATTTGAATCTGGGTTTATTCAATTCAAAACCGCTTGCTCTACTCACAAACAACAAAATGCCTTATCAACTCAACAATGCATGGCTAAAGACTATCAAAAGTAAAGTATTAAGTGGTTACAACCCAAACTCAATTGGGCAACAAAAATAAGAGAGAAGATATTAACAGAAGGAATAGAAGATCCTGAGAGTAAATAGGGAGAAGCCACTCTAGCAATGAGCAGGCATACCTCAGAAAAGATTTATCTAATTAATGTACTAGACACAGTGGCTATTGCTGTGCTTAAAAAAAAATAAAACAATGTTTGGCGTGAATCTTGTTTTCTTAAGTGACAGCACTTTACGTATTGCTACTTTTTTGAGGTTAGACAACACTGAAGTCCAGAATTTATCCTTCTGGTTCTGTATCTGCATTTCCCAGAATTATGTGTGTATCTTGTTGCAGACACGATAAAAGCAAAGAATGTCTACACTGAAAATCCTATGGGAAGCAATAAATTATATCCAGAGTCAATCTACAAAATGTATCATAGACATACACACCAAAAGGGTGCTCATGACAGCTTTGCACACCTTTTCCCACTGACATACAGAGAAAGAAACAGGCCTGTTTTCTCAGTTATCCTCACAACTTCCTTTGAGTTAGGAAATACTTTACAGTAAGAAAAACTAAAGTACCCTGGTTATAAAAAAAAAAAAAAAAAACGAGCTTCAGGTAGTAGATTCCCTAGTGGGTTTTTGTTTGTTTATTTTTATTTTGTTCTTTATAATAAAATAATTACCATCATATTTGTGGAATGTACACCATGGGGCAGGTGGAGAAACACTATCAGCTGGGTGATTAGACATGGCTTGATGGAGAGATGGCATTTGAGTTGAAAGGTAGAAATTATTGATATAGACAAGATGGAGAGTGAAAAATACCAGCAATTCAGAATCATAAAATTTCATTAGCAGAGGCATGGTAAATTTTAAAGTACCTTTGGAGAATGGTATATACCCTACTTGAACAACAGCCTAAGATATGTATAGGAAATATTCACAGAAAAGTACATTTGGGTTCACATTTGGAGGTATGCATTGACTGACTCCATAGATAATAGTGACGAATACAAAGAAGGTTCTTGTTTTCTTTTGTTTATTTTGTTTTCTTTTGTGAAAGGAACATAATGAATTTCATTTTTAGACACTAAAGACACTAAGTCATATTGGCTCAACTTCACCAAAGTAGAAAACAAGATGATTTACCAAGATTTGAGGCGAATTTGGTTAAAGGGAGGATTGAACAGAAGAGTTGCTGTAAAAATACCATAAGGCAAATGTTTTGTTACATATATTTTTACTACAATTTAAAAAAAGTGCCATAATGTCTATGCAGTAGCAAAAGCCCAGCTGAGGTTACATAGAATAAATGGGTATTAGACCCAACAGCCCTAATCTGTCACTTTCTCCAACAAAATTGGAACAGAGAAACAAGCAGTACAAGGAACTTATCATTGATTATTTTTGTGATGGACACGTCAGAAGGTCAAAGATACAAAGAATTTTAGGAGGCCACAAAAGGTATGAAAGAGACACCAAGAGGTTCAGACTGGTTAAGAAGATAAGTGAATCCCCAAGAATCAGTGTCCTGGAAGTCCATGACTTGGGGATCATGCAGGGGAAGAACAAAAACAGTAGGTATGACGAAAGAGAAAAATGGTTGTAGACAGACGAAGGAAAAATCAGAGGCAAGATATTGGCCACAGAACATTATTTCATGATGATGGCTTTCAAAAAATGTTTGTACCAATAATTAGAATAGAAACATCAGTTTTGATTTAATGTGAAAACGATGGAAGAAATACTCAGGGAAGAGTTTTGCAAGGTTTAATGGAAGAACCTAGTAGAGCGTGAAAAGGGGAGGCAGTAAAGTATAGCAGGTGGGTACTAAGTGTCACAGAGATGAGGGTATCCAGAAGTTCCAAAACAGGAATCTCGCTGTAGGTTTTTTGTTTTTTTAATTAAGAAATTTGGAAACTCCACCTGTCCTGGTAAACCAAACCAAACCAAACCTGTTGCCATTGAGTCGATACTGACTCATGGCAACCGCGTGTGTTACAGAGTAGAACTTAGCTCCATAGGGTTTTCTTGGCTGTAATCTTAACAGAGGCAGGTTGTCAGGCTTTTCTTCCGTGGCACCACTGGGGGGGTTCCCACTGCCAACTTTTTGGTTAGAAGTCAAACACAGACCATTTGCACCACCCAGGGACCTACTAGTCCTGGAAGAACAATTGAAATGTGGGCTTAGCAAAATGTTGGTGTGACTGGAGCTGTGAGATCCAGTCTCCCTGGGGGTTAAATTTGGTCTTGAAGTCTTCTCACAGCTTCCAGCAGTGAGGAGGAAGAACATGAAAGGCATTCTTCTGCATGTTTGCCTCATGCAGACAAAGCCTTTGGATAATTGACTGAAGTTTTTGCTTTTTGTCTGGATGTTCAGGCATTCATATATTCATAAATACAACCTGTATGCATATAACTGTCTGCTAAAATGACTGTATACAAGTCATTCAAGTGCAAAGCTTGGAGGTGGAAATAATGCAAGAATGGCAAATTTATAATATGATAGTCCATAAGACAAGCAATTACCATTCTATCCAGAATTCCCACGGTGTTCTCTCTGCAAGAGAAGTTCAGCCTGAGGCCACTAGACAATCAGTATAAGGTTGTTGAGCCACAATTAAAACATGTCAAAATCTAAAAGTTGTTAAAGACAAATAGTCTTTCGCTGAAGATGTTTCTCAAAGATAGAATGGATGATAGCCCTGGGAGACCTGAAATCAGTTCTAGAAATGCCTTAGCCTGATACTCCTCAAGGAAAAGATGACAAGTTTTGAAATGCCAAGGTTTTTAGCAACCCAGAAAAATACTCACCTTTTATACTTTTGGCTTTCCAAGGAATCCCTCAAAAGTAAGATCTAAGAATTTAGTGATGAGAAGACTTGCTGTTTAAGAGTTCTAAAAAATAGTAACAGAAAGATTAAGGAGAAATTTTTTTATAAAATGTCATGACCTTTGAAACTATTTTTGCAGGAATACATGGAAGATGACACCAGAGATTTTACTTTTATTTTTATTTTTCAAATGATTCCTTACCATTTGATGATCCATGTTGTAATTTTAAAGGTGCTGGTCACATTTGTAATTTGACATTTGGAAAAAGAAGATTAAGTCAAAGCATAATGAGCCTAAACTACTCTGCATCTCATCTCTCAACTGGCTAACATCTACCAACCTTCCAGTCTGAGCTGACTTTCTACCACCCCCAATTTAAATAAGATCCCTTTAACTTTTCCTTCAAAATATTAAAGTTCCTACTTATACATGTATTTGTCAAAATTGGCTAATTTCTAGACAGTTGTCTAATTGTCTAAATTCAACACTTCACCAGAACAGGGACAATGTCTTTTTTTGCTAATCACTGTATGCCCAGTCCAACTAGGTACTCAACAAATATTTGCTGAATAAATAAATAAATGAAGACTTTAAGGCAGAAGGCTAGACAGTAAACAATATTTGTTCTATGTTGCTTGACTACTTCTGATAACAGAGGAGAGGTAACAACATGCTTATTTTATAATATTCTGTATAGATTTACTGTTTTCTACATCTCCCATCCTTGCCAGGCCTTCGGTTCCTCAGCAAATGGAGGCGTCTACACCACGGCTACAAAGGACAAGCTTTTAACACCAACACTGCCTCACTGGAAAGCAAGAATTCTGCTTCAATAGCCAGTTGCAGACCTTCCACACAATTTCCTAAAAGGCTGCAATCCCAGTTAGAGCAGCAAAGCTCGAAAGTAAATTTCTTTTCCCAACTCCTAGTAGCTGTGATGGGTAATTTTAGGTGTCAACTTAGCTAGGCTATGGTGCCCTGTTTTTTGCTCTAACACCAGTCCAGATGTTGCTGTGAAACTACTTTGTGGATGTGACTAACTCTGACAATTAGTTGACTTTAAGGAAATTACCTCGATAATGTGTGTGGGCCTCTTCCAATCAGTTAAGAGCAAAAACTGAGGTTTCCTGGAGAAGAACGAATTCTGCCTCAAGACTGTAACACAGAAACCCTTTCTGAGTTTTCAGACTGCTAGGCTACCCTAGGGATTTTGGACTTGCCGGAGGCCACAGTCATGTGAATCAGTTCCTTAAAATAAATCTCTCTCTTTCTCTGCCTATATGTATCTATATATCTATGTCTAGACACAGAGAGAGAGACCCCCAATTGGTGCTGGTCCTTTGAAGAACCCTGACTAGTATCTGTTTAAAAATATAGACTACTCACTAATTCTAGAAATAACACAGAGACTATGTTCACCAGCATCTCAAATAATGTAAGTTTTTGTTCTACTACTTAGGAATATAAACTAGAAAAATAATCTCATAATAGATTCATGTAATTCTTCTCTGGACAAATTTTTGAGAAATGAAATGCCTTTCTCTGTAATTGAAATGAATCATTCGTTTCCTATGGAAACTTCCTACACATCAAATTGCACACGCAGTGATTTTCAAAAATTGATTTCCACCTAAAGAGAGATTTCCACCACTGGAGGTGCTCACTCATTTATGACAAGAAATTTGGAAGACAGCTACCTGGCCAACTAACTGGAAGAGATCCATATTTCTGCCTATTCCAGAGAAAGGTGATCCAGAAAGTATCGAACAAGGTCATTAATATCACACACAAGTAAAATTTTGCTGATGATAATTCAAAAATAGTTGCTGCAGTACATTTGCAGGGAACTTCCAAAAATTCAAGCCAGATTCAGAAAAGGACATGGAACCAGTGATATCATTGCTGATGTCAGATGGATCTTGGCTGAAAGCAGAGAATACCAGAAAGATCTTTACCTGTGTTTTATTGACTATGCAAAGATATTAGTCTGTGTGGATCATAACAAATTATGGATAACATTTTGAAGACTGGGAGTTGCAGAACACTTCATTGTCCTCATGAGGAGCTGCACGAAAGGCAGTCTTTCAAACAGAACAAGGGGATACTATGTGGTTTAAAATAAGGAAAGGTGTGCATCAGGGTTGTATCCTTTCACCATACTTATTCAATCTATATGCCAAGCAAATAATCCGAGAAGCTAGACTATATGAAGAAGAATGCAGCATCAGGCTTGCAGGAAGACTCATTAATAACCTGCGATATGCGGATGACATATGTTGCTTGCTGAAAGTGAAGAGGAGTTGACGCACTTACTAATGAAGATCAAAGGCTATAGCCTCCAGTATGGATTACACCTCAACATAAAGAAAACAAAAATTCTCACAACTGAACCAGTAAGCAACATCATGATAAACGGAGAAAAAGTTGAAGTTGTCAAGGATTTCACTTTACTTGGATCCACAACACCCATGGAAGCAGCCGTCCAGAAATCAAACGATATGCTGCATTGGGTAAATCTGCTGCAAAAGACCTCTTTAAAAGTGTTAAAAAGCAAAGACATCACTTTAAGGACAAAGGTGAGCCTGAACCAAGCAATCATATTTTTAATCACGTCATATGCATACAAAAGCTAGACAATGAATAAGGAAGACCAAAGAAGAATTGATGCCTTTGAATTCTGGTGTTGGTGAAGAATATTGAATATACCATGCACTGCCAGAAGAACAAACAAATCCGTCGTGGGAGAAGTACAGCCAGAATGCTCCTTAGAAGGGAGGTTGGTGAGACTTTGTCTCACCTACCTTGGACATGTTATCATGAGGGACCAGTCCCTGGAAAAGGACATCATGCTTGGTAAAGTAGAAGGTCAGAAAAAAGAGGAAGACCCTCAGAGATGGACTGACAGTGGTTACAATGATGGGCGCAAGCATAGCAATGATTGTGAGGATGATGAAGGACCAGGCAGTGTTTTGTTCTATTGTATACAGAGTAACTATGAGTCAGAACAAACTTGACAGCACTTAACAACAACAAAAAGAGAGATTTAATATTATATGAACACACACATTTCTGTGCAATGATAATTTGGACTCTGAAGAAAACATTATTCTGTATGGTCATGGCTCTGCTCTAATCTTTCCCTATGCATCAGGAAAACCACTTCGCCAGCCTTGAGAAGAAAAGTAAATGTTTAGGGGAAATGCCTGGTCTTAAGTGAGCAGTCTATATGGAACCTTTGTAATGCAAGCCCAGTAATCTATAGTGATGGTCGGGGGAGAGAGGGGCCAATCAGTTATGTAAAATGGGTCAATGATAACCAAAGGCCAGTAAGTGGCAATATTTCCACTGTGAATAAGTCAGTTGTAATTAAAAATGAGTCATATTTGATAAAGCATTTGTAAGATTCTCATAATATACATATATTTATTATTTATTTAATATCTAGATTATGTTTAATATAATATTATTTTAGTACATGTATGGTAAGAAAATAACTTTTTCCCAAAAAGTCAATTGTCCCAATACCATTGATTGAATTACCTGTCTTTTCCCCGATGAGTTGAAATACCATCTTTACGGAGTTCTAAACTCTTATTAAATTCTAAATTCTTACTATATTATCCATTGTCAGGGTCCCCACTGGGAAATGATTCATGAACATGGAGCTCTAATGTGTTATACTGCAAAGGATAGTGCTGTGTATAACCATTTTAGGCAAAGTTTCCAACCCTTTCTCAAAAAAAAAAAAGATTTGATATATAGGAATTAAATACGAATGGACATAATTTCCCTTTTTGAATTATGACTTTTAATTATGTACTGCAACTGCCTTACCTATAGAATGTTATTATTTAGAAACTTTATACACCACTTAGGCACATTTTGCTTAAATAGCTGAGATGATTCTTTCTCTATTCAAACCCATGAGATTAAATCCTATTAAAGCAATTCACATTAGTGTCATTAGGAAGATAATCCTATTTGGCCTACATACAGTTCATTTCTTTCTTTCTTTTTTTAATAGTACAACTTAGCTATGTGCTTCTTTTCACAAAAGAGGGAAAAAACACAGAAAGAGGGGACTATCTAGAAAACACTGTCTCTCCTGCTATTTCTGCCTTTACATCAAGCATTCAGAAGTGTGATTTTTCACAGCAGCCAATTCCTATAGAATAAATCGATAACAAAGAGCAGTTGTTGTTGTTAAGTATCATCACGTCGATTTAGACTCACAGCAACCCCACATGACAGAGTAGAACTGCCACATAGGGTTTTCTAGGCTGTAATCTTTACAGTAGCAGATCACCAAGTATTTCTCCAGCAAAGCCAGTTGGGTGGGTTTGAACTGCCAGTCTGATTAGCAGCCAAGCACTTAATGTTCATGACACCAGGGCTCCTTAGTTAGCAGTTAGACATCATTTAATAAAATAATTTACCTGCCGAAATTCTATTCTGTGAATAGTGTCATACTCTGCCTTTTACCTAAATAAAGATCCACAGTCTTTTCATACTTTGGAACACTTCGGTTGGTGGGGAAGAAAATGAGTCTGGTTTGAATTTAGGCCTTGAGTCACCTGGAGGAGTCTGAGAGGTGCTGCCAGTCTCTCAAAATGTTTCATGGTTCCTCCATGAAATGAGAAATCACTCTGACCCGTTCTACAGTTAACTCTGGGGTTGGTTCAATATTAGTGCTCTTCCTCCAAATAAAACTTAATTCCCAACTCAATAAATTCTTCAAAATGAAATTCAAAAAAAAGAAAAAGAGGGATGTTTCCAGATATGCTTAATACTTTTCCTTCTGTGAAAATGTGCAGAATAGTTATATCTATATTTTCCTGGATATTACACCAGCTTCCTGACTATGTTGTCATGTGCTAAAACTGTTAAATTAAATCATATGGCAAAAGCTCCACTAAACATACAGTAGTGAGCCAAAGTTGAGGGATAAGAAGGAGAACATTCAATCAATTGCTTTCAAATACACTGAAAGGTCTTAATTCACATGAAAAATGTAGTTCTAGTAAAGACACAAAGGAGATTATGAGCCCTGAATCCAGGCATCTTCTCTTCCCATTCCCCAACCTCCTGGCTCCCTGAAATTTTTATCTCCATCTTACTCATCCATGGTTTCTCTGCTTCAGTATCAAAAGGAAAAAAGCCTCCTCCTACAGAAGACAGCCCACTCTCTGGCACCCTCTATGTGCCAATATGGTAGCTTGCTTCAACAACTCTTGTTCTTCCTACCTACCTTTGCCTCTTTATGGACTCCCTGATTTTGGCCTATAACATTCATGTCCCATTGAAAAAAACTACCTCACTTCTTCCTGTTTATCACACCTTATTTCTGTCCCTCAAGCTTCTAGAAAGAGCTTGTATTCTGACTTCATTTTCTCACCTACTTTTTCTGCGGTTCACTAAAGCCTGTCATTTGTTTTTAGAACACCACTGAAACTGTTCCTGCTAAAGACCCAGTTGTCAAATTCAATAAATTATTTTCTTTTCTTGCATTGTCTGATCTCTCTGTAAACTTTAACACTATTAACTATATGCTTTCTAATGTTTTCTTCCCCGTCTACTTTTTAGATATATATTTTTCTAAACATACATTAAATGAGTATAGTAGTCAGCTATAGCTTGGTCTATCCAACTTTTCTCTTGCTTTCCTCTGAAAACTCCGGCCCCGACATCCTCAGGGAACTTCTGCTCTCCTCCCCTCTTCCGTTCTAACGTGTAATGCAATGGAAGCTGCCACATTTTTACATAACCCACTTTGTACTCTACCGCATGTCATTTGCCCAAGATGGACCATTCAAAATTCTTTTCCTGGAATTTTCTAATCAGACTCAAGGGAGATTTTTTTTTTTCCTGGTAATAAAACATGTAAGATGTGAAGCTGGGAGGTATAAGCAACATGGATTCTGCCTCATGAAATATGTCAAACTGAAACAGAAGAACACAAAATGGAAAGATAGAAAAACAATAAAAGCAACACTCAACAGTATTCATGCCACTGGTTCCATGCATCCACAAAACCAGCTACGTATCTTTTTTCCCTTTCTACATTTTGGTTATAATAAATAGTAAATTTCCCATTTGTGCTTAAACTATGTAAGTTCTGATTTTATCACTTAAAACCAAAAGATTTCTGACCGATGCAATGAATAGAACATAATACTTACCATTAGTTTTAACGAAGAAACAGAGGAGGAAGTTATAGAGTATTTAGTAGAGAGAAGATAAGGCAAAGTCATAGAGGACAGTGTAGGCCATGATAAGGAGTTTGAAGTCTCCGATGGGAAGCAAATTTGGAAGATTTTGATCAGGGATGATACAATATAATTTGCACTTTGAAAAGTTGAATCTTATTGCTGAATGGAAAACAAATTATAGTTGAGGTGGGAGGGGGAAGGGTCAAGTATGAAACATCTGAGACTAGTTACAAAGCTGTTACAGTAAGAGTAGTGGTTTACACTAGGGTGATGGCAGTAAAGATGCCGAGAAGTAGTTGGAATCTGAGTTATTTGGGCAGTAAAACTAATAGAACTTTCTGGAAGAGTAAATTATTTCCTTAGTATAGATTTCCAGGGGTGGAAATTTTGGATTAGAGAATACGAATATTCATAAAACTCTTGGAAAATTGACAAATGTCTATTTTAAATGAATGTACCAATTTGTGAATCCTGCATAAAGAGGCTCATTTCACCCCACTTTTAAACATCACTGAGTATTCTCATGATTTTAAAAAACTCTTCGCTAATTAGATAAGCAAGCAAAAAGAAAATGGTATCTCATGCTTGTCTTAATTGCACTTAATTTGTAATACTGAAAAAATAATTCTCATATATGGACTATTTCCTTTGCACTAAAATTATCAGTTCTTCTCTTTTGTCATTTACCTGTTGGGGGTCTTAGCCTGTATCTTACTGATTTACATGAGATTCTAACGTTAAAGATACCAATCTTTTGTCATATTTGTCGTAAATATTTTCCTATTTAATTGTTTACCTTGTGAGTGTGGCTATATATCTTTTTTTATCTTGTGAAGTTTCAGTTATTATGAATCTTTATCTATCCAAATTTTCGTCAACTGATTTCTTCCTGATTGATTGCGTTAAAGCCTAGGAAGTCCACACAAGAAAATGTAATAAATGCCTTTACATTTTTTTGTTGGTGGTGTTAATTTTTTGGTAACTCCTCTTTTTAGACTATGTTTAGCTAATTTAATCCATCTGAATTCTATTGTGTT
Source organism: Loxodonta africana (assembly GCF_030014295.1). Classification (NCBI taxonomy): domain Eukaryota; kingdom Metazoa; phylum Chordata; class Mammalia; order Proboscidea; family Elephantidae; genus Loxodonta; species Loxodonta africana. The sequence continues at coordinate 36,527,868 of NC_087349.1, forward strand.
TGTGCTGTGAGGCGAGGATTAAAATTCATTATTTCCAAATTGTTCCAAACCATGTATTATATAGTTAGAGAAAGGTTTTTTTTTTTTTTTCAAAGGATAACAAAAGTATGTAGGCATGCAAAATAATTAGTGTTTGGTAACCAACTAAAGGTAGGGAAAGTAATACAGTTGAGATTTCATACTCTAAAGCAATGTTTTAAATTGATGTGTCTCTGAACATCAGTCCCATGTGATGGCTCCTGAAATAAGAATATTGGTAAAATAAATTTTCTGGAGAAAAAGAGAATTCTAGTCAAAACCAAGGCCTTTAAACCCTATGTATTGTACTCCCCTTCCACAATGAAGAGTCACATTAGTATATTAAAAACCTGAAAAGCCTTGCGTGATTAATTTAACTCTAACTTTCCCAAATCATTTTGATAAAATCCTTCTTCAAATAACACCATGAACAACCAGAGCCACCATTGCTTCTCGGGGCACACATTAGTTAATCATTATAATGGTTTCAAGATGTATTCAGACTAGAGCTCAACTTGCTGCAAATATTCGACATCATTTATCATGTTTGCATTCAATTTTATTTCCATATTATACAAACAAGTACCTGTTTACATATAAAAGGAGCCCTCGTGGTACAGTACAGCGGAAACCCTGGTGGTGTAGTGGTTAAGTGCTATAGCTGCTAACCAAAGGGTCAGCAGTTTGAATCCACCACGCACTACTTGGAAACTCTATGGAGCAGTTCTACTCTGTCCTATAGGGTGCTATGAGTCAAAATCGACTCGACGCCACTGGGTTGGGTTGGGTGGTGCAGTGGTTAAATGGATTGACTGCCAACCAAAAGGTAGGTGGTTGGAAACCACCAATGACCCCGAGGGAGAAAGATAAGGCAGTCTGTTTCCATAGAGATTTACAGTGTCAGAAACCTTACGGGGTTGCTATAAGTCAGAATTGACTCAATGGCAGTGAGTCTGGGTTTTTGGGTTACATACCTAAATTTTTAATATTGTAACTTTTTAGAAGTCTGCTGTTTCCGCTCTTTAAGATACAGGATTCAAAACATATACATACAGTGCATACCATTTAATTCAAAATGCTAGTGTATATATTGTTAAAATTGGAGAAAGTGCTCTGAAGTTTTTTTTTTTTTTAACTCCATCTAACATCATCTGATTACTTTTAAGTTAAGGGAAGCTTAATATACAAAACAAATGGTCAAGTAAGACAATACATAAAATGTACTATGTCAAAATGATTTGCTTCCAGATGCATTAGATAGGAACTCTCATTTTCATATTTTTCTAATTACTATTTGCAACTTCCTTAAATTGCTAGAGTCACCTACCCTATCCCTGACAATGATATACAGTACATTTTTACGTGTGTGAATATGAACATTTGAGTTAGTTAAAATGTCACGCAAAGACTGGAATCTGTCTTGTGGATAACACAGCTTCAGATGACTTCATTCTCATTTTTAAAAGCTAAAAATAATCAAACACAATAAAATTTATAGCACCACAAGTTGCTATACAGTGCTCTAGAAATATATCTTGCAGGAGTCTAAGACGTTGATCATGCCTTCTTGGTATAAATGAAGGCTGAGTGAGTAATTTCTATGTGGCATTATTTAGGTCAAACAGAAAATGGAACTAGCAGGAAGATGCTGGAAGCACTGAAGTTAAAGAAATGCAGATTTTGAATATGAGTACTATTCTCAGCGAATCAATTCGAACATGCTTGCTTTGACTATATAATTATTATTCTGCCACATGTCAGCAAATCTTGTTGGCTCTTCCTTCAAAATATATACAGAATTCAACTACTCCTCACCCCTTCCTCCACTACTGTCTTAGAACAACCCACAGTAATCTCTCTTTAACCTAGATGATTGCAATAACTTACTAATAGATTTCCCTAATTGCCCCCTTGCCACCACTGCAGTATATTCTCTACACAGCAGCCAGAGTATATTTGAAAAATATACATAAAATCATGTCACTCTCTTGCTCAAAACCCTTACTTACAGTACAATCCAAAGTCCTTACAGTGGCCTTCGAGCTCTACACAATCTGTCCCCAACACCACCACACCACCAATTTTCATCTCCTATCGCTTTTTATCGCTTACTCCCTGGCTCCCTGTGCTCCAGCCTCACTTGCTTCTTTGCAGTTCCTGGGACACACCAAGAACACAATCTCCTAAGGCCCTTTGATTTCCCTAGAAATTCTCTTTCTCCTGATACAGCCAAATCTGTATACTTCCTACACCTCTCTGCAGACCAGGGTTCAAATTCCCGTACCACCCACCACCAACAGCCACCTGCAATAGTTACATATCCTTTCTTCTGTCTCAGTTTTTTCTTCTGTAGAAATGGAGATAATGCCACACACTCAGGCTTTTGCACTTGTGGTTGCCTGTATCCAACAACTGCTTCCCCCAGATTTCTGCTTAGGTCTACCTCACTAAATTCAGGTCTCTGGTTATATTGTCTCCTTATCAGAAACCTTCTCTGACCACCACATAAACAGCACACACACCAACCCCCTATCTTCCATATCCCTTTACGGTGCTTTATTCTTCTTCAGAGCACTTTCCACCACCTGACATATTATACGAGGGTAAGTCAAAAAGTATTGCTACTAGGGTTTCAGTTCATACATGCACAGGTTTATTCTAAACAAAGCATGTTTAAATATGTCTCTGTAATCAGTGGATGGCTGCAGACAAGTTCTCTCAATAATACATTTATCTTAGTCTCCTTCGGGTGCCTTCAAAAAAAAAGGATACCTTTTGTGCAATGGAAAAAAATGATTTTGAGGTCAGAGCTAATATCAATTTTTCAAGTGGATTTCTTCCCAAATCACTGAAACTTTGCAACAAGTTTATGGGAATGCTGACCCATGTAAAACATTTTTTAGATGGACGGATCAAGCATTTTAAGAAAAGTGGGGAAGACAACAAACATGAGCCAAGAGAGGGAAGACTGATCAGAAGTTTATGACAACTGTTTTTTTGGGATTCCAAAGAGGTAACCTTCATAGATTTTCTTTAAGGACACAGGATGATCACGGGGGCGGGGGGGGGGGTGCGGTTATTGTGAAGAAGTTTTAAGAGAACCAAAAACTTCATTGGTGAGAAAAAGCCCAGGTAAATCATGCCAAGGAATTTTTTTCCATCATGACAGTGCACTTGCTCGTTCTTCGAGGGTAGCAAGGGCTGTCCTATGAGAATTTCACTGGAAAACCTTACCCCATCCACTCTACAGCCTTGATTTTGCCCCTTCAAACTTCTTTTTGTTTTCAAAACTTAAAGAACATTTAAAAGGAACACAATTTGGGTCCCTCAAGGATGCCAAAACTGCTGTTTTGATGTGGTGTAATCAAAGAGCACAGAATTCTTCGGGGAACGGTTAGAGAGATTAGAGAGATGGAAACACTGCCTTTGGAAGTGTATAGACCTAGATGAAGGATATGTCAAGAAACAATAGCTTCACATTTCGGTGTTTTAGTTTAATAAAAGTTTCTATTATTTCGTAGCAATAATTTTTTACTTACTCTCATATATTTACTCATTTGTTTATGATCTGTCTTCCCTCACTAAAACAAAATTTCCTTTTGGGTAAAAATTTTCATTTCTTTGTATATTGCAGTACCTCGACATCTAGACTTGTGCCTGGCAAATACTCATAGCTTAACAAACACTTATTTGCTGAATAAATTACAAAATGAATGAATGTGCATTTAATTTAAGGTGAAGCCATTCTGAAAGTTAATTAGGAAGATTATTATTGAAATACTATATGGATTTCAGTATGTCCCAAGTTTTGCTTATAACATAAACCTACACTATATAGCTGGAGAATGATGTAGCATTTTCTTCAGCATGATTCACACTGTGTAAGCTCATAACATAAACTAGGATGTATGTAGCATAATAAACATCAGTCTAGATAATTCTGGCCTTCAGAGTAGTTACAGAGTGGTTCAGAAATATACGTTTTAATCATCTACAATAATGAAATTATCTAGCAACCTTCCAAAATCTTTACTCCATCTGTATGTGTGAACAGCTTTGGGCATTAAATAAATCCAGGCAGGTTGGTATATTGGCTCAAGGGCTAAAATGGCCAGAGTCATTTTAAGAGTCACTAAAATGACTATGTCAATCCCAGTTTAATTTTCTTTCTGTAGGTCTACCCATTGTTGTCCACGAAAAAACGCTAATAGGTTACACGCCTTTAAGTAATAATTCTTCCCATTCATTTTAACTAACTCCTTTCCATCTGTAACGTGGTCCTACAGTACATGTTTGCAACAAAGAGCCAAATGAAATCCAATTATCTCCAAGATGCTCTGCAACTTTTTTACATTGGAGACACTTTTGTATTAGAAATATATCCTTCTTTGAACAAAGACAAATTTTAGGACTTCTTTTTGTCTAGAGATTATTTCTCAGGCAAAAATAATATGCATTACCTAGCTGCTTTCTCTAGCTGCAAATCTGTAAAGCTCAACTTAAACAGTGTAAAAAGGGCTAGCTTTATTGGATTGCTAAAATAGATAACCTCAAAACTATTTTTTTCTGGAAAAAAATTCTCTAAATTTATTTAATGTTCAGAGTAGACAGCCTGGAGACAAGCCAAATACACTGAGTAATGTACATTAAAGTTTTACCACTTCATTTTTTCTGTTCAATATAACTATTCAAAATAGTTACAATATATTACAACATTCTACAGAGCAGTAGTTTGGGACTGGGTACTTTGCAACATGCTTACTGTGTAAAGTAAATATAGAAAAGAAAAATGATTTTCGTACTCATATAAAATGGAGCAGATGGCTACTAGTTGTAACTTTGTTATATTAATATATACAACATGTTTCCTAGCTGCTATGTCTGTGTAAAAAGTTGGCTTTTATAATGCGAATTCATTGTCAAACAAATCACTTTCATGCTGAAGATGGTGTAGAGAAAATAAATCAAGTCCAAATCAAATGAAACGTTCTTCCATCCTTTCCCTCCAGGAATATCAGAATTCATTTAACTATCCATTTGTTCTAACGAAGTCGCCTGTTGTACTCATAATGCAGGTGAGCTCAGCAGCATTCCCAGTTTGGTCTGCTCTCACAAACCAGAGCAAATGAGCAGAGTGGTGCTCCCACCTGGCTCCTGGGTCAGCTTATAAGTGATTTGACTTTGTTTCCTAGTGTGGAACACAGAGGAGCTAAGCCATAAGGTGCTTATCAGGTCTCTTCCAACTTTAAGTTGGTATATTTTCCCCTTTAAAATAAGTATCTCTAAAAAGGTGAAGAGGAAAGAGAAGTTTTGTTTCTTCAACAATGTGTGTAGCTCTCACATTTTTTGCAAATCCAGAAGAGAATTTTAGAGTTAATAAGACCTAAAAACCAAAAAAAGAAATCAAACCCGTTGCCATTGAGTCAATTCTGACTCATAATGACCCTATGGGACAGAGCAGAACTGTTAGAGATCATCAAAGCAGATTTGATGCTATCATTCACCCCTTACTTCCAGGACTTTTGCCAAAGTTTTCTTTAAAAAATCTAATCATGCCATGTTGTTGTTGTTAGCTGCCATCAAGTAGGCTCCTGACTCACAGCAATCCCACATACAACGGGATTGGACTGTTGTGCTCTATGAGGTTTATGATGACTAATTTTCAGAAGTAAGTCACTAGGCCTTTCTTCCTAGTCCATCTTAGTCTAAAAGCTTCACTGAAACCTGTTCAGCATCACGGCAACATGCAGAGCTTCACTGACAGACATGAGGTGCATTGGCTGGGACTTGAACCTGGGTGTCCTGCAAGGAAGGCTGGAATTGTACCACTGAACCATGCTCTTGATTACGCCATACCTCTGACATTTGCTTCTCCATTTGCTTACCAGTCGATTTAGACATCTTCAGACTTAGCACTACAGACAAATCTCCATATAATTTGGTCCCACCCATCCAATCCTGCCTCATTTCCTGCCATATCTCTCATTTTCCTTACACACCCCAGCAGACAATATACTTAAAAAAACTCTACACCTCTGTGCATGCTATTCCTTCTACCTGCAGTGTCCTTATTCTCTTTTCCCTTGGTAAACTCCTAGCTATTAGGACTCCTCAAGTAGAGTTAGTCGCATGTACCCTCCTTTGAGGACTTACAGCTAATTGCTTATATTTCTATCATAGTCTTTACTACATTGTATTGTAACTTATCTATTAAAGTCTGTTTTACCCACTAAACTTTTTTTTTTTTTTTGAGGAAAGAAACCATGTCTTAGTTATCTTTTGTGTGTGTGTGTGCACTTCAGATGAAGGTTTACAGAGCAAATTAGTTTCTCATTAAACAATTAATACACACATTGTTTTGTGACATCGGTTGTCAACCCTGAAATGTGTCGATGCTCTCTGCTTCTCGACATTGGGCTCCCCATTTCTATTCCTACAGCTTTTCTCTCCTCTCCTGCCTTCTCATCCTTGCCCGTGGGCTGGTGTGCTCATTTGGTCTGGTATACATGGTTGAGCTACATGTATTACTGTTTGTTTTATGAGCCTGCTAATCTTTGGCTGAAGGGTGAACCTCAGGAGTGACTTCAGTACTGAGTTAAAAGGGTGTCTGGGGGCCATAATCTCAGAGCTTCTCTGGTCTCTGTCAGACCAGTAAGTCTGGTCTTTTTTTGTGAGTTTGAATTTTGTTCTACATTTTTCTCTGGCTCTACCCAGGACCCTCTATTGTGATTCCTGTCAGAGAAGCCAGTGGTGGTAGCCAGGCACTATCTAGTTGTGTTGGACTCAGTCTGGTGGAGGCTTCAGTAGTTGTGGTCCATTAGTCCTTTGAACCAATCTTTCCCTTGTGTCTTAGGTTTTCTTCATTCTTCCTTGCTCCAGATAGGGTGGGACCAGTGGAGTATTTTTGATGGCTGCTCATAAACTTATAAGACCCCAGATGCTACTCACCAAACTAGGATGTATAACATTTTCTTTATAAGCCATATTATGCCAATTGAACTAGATGTCCCCTGAGACCATGTTATCTTTGTGTTGCTATCTTCCACCCAAGAGTAACTTTTTAAAATAAATAACATTAATAGGTGATTTTGTTTTCTGATAATAAAGTGAATCATAGTCATTGTAGAACAGTTTTGCAATCAGAAAAATAAAATTATATTTTAAAAAGTTATGTATATCCCAAAGAGGCTTAAAAACAGTAAAAATTATAACACTTTGGCAGCAGAATTAAGTGTGGAACTTTGGGGTGCACAGAAAAATAGAGGACTTTATTATCAATTTGTGAGTCATGTTCTGTTCTATATGATTTTTTTTTTCTTGAGCAGAAAGCAACCACTACCTCTATACCATCTGATATTTTATGTATAGGCCCATCTCTAACACCAAAAAACAGGCATCAGTGGCCAGAAACACTTCTTTATGGTTATTATTCTCTGCTATGATTCATAAGATAATAAATGCATAAGGCATTTTTATGCCAGCAATGCATGTAACAACTTTTCTTGGTAGGTTTCTCAATTGCTTCATTTTTGTTTAAGGAAAACATGGAAAAAATTAGAGTAGCCTCAGGAATGCTCAAAGCTTTTCCTTTATTTGGCGGAAGATGCATCTTTGATTTTACATAATATATCCTGTGTAAAGTGAATAAAAGAATCACTGGTGCCATAACGAAAAAAAAGTTACTAGATGTTCTAATTACATCTTTGTCTTTTTTTAATCAGATACAACAGATCAAAGTCATGTAGGACTTCCTGAACTTGTCCTATGAGTTCTTCATATATTGATCTCCTATGAAATATGGTTCCACTCTAGAATGCTGGAAGGCAAAGCTTCTATAAATATCTAGACAATTAAAAGAGCAAAGTTTCAAAATTCTGAAAAACTTCATATTTAACACAAAATTCACATTATTAATACTGACAATGTGATCATAATGACCTCAAAAATATAGGTATCTTGTAAAAAAAATTATAGCTGATATTAAGTATATATTAAGTATGTTTTAAGATACTAAAATAGAAAGGAATATGCTTATATATTCATCCATCTCACAATATAATGTTGAAGGCAATAACAACCAGCCTATTAACATCCAGCATGCTGTAGGTACAAGATGAATATCATACACTTAAAGTATATTTTCTAAAAGAAACACTTTCATTATTCTTTATCACAAAGAATTAATTAAAATGAGAGAATGGAATTGGTGTGTGTCATATTGTTCAATAATCTGAAACAGATTAAAATTGAACACACTCTCTTTCTCGACCCTACATTCTTCTTGTTGCCTGACCTCTGATTCTTGGGATGTAAGCCTTCAGAAGTCTTCAGCCTACCACCTGACCTGCAGATTTTGGATTGGCCAACCCCTGCAAATTTTTGAGCCAGCAGAAGCCTTTAACCTGTCTTCTGACTGGCAGATTTAAGACTTGCCAGCCCCCACAATTGTGTGAACCATTTCCTTGAAGTAAATCTCTCTATATATATTCAATATACACTTCACTGGTTTTGCTTCTCTAGGGAAGCCAGACTAAGACAGGGGTGTCTTAACAGTATGTAATATTTGAGCTGGTTACCGAAAGAGAAGAGCTTGTTAGAGAATGTAACACCGACAATGTTTTGTATGAAGAAAGAGAAGGAGAAGCTTTCTTACTTTCTCAAACACTGTGGTGTTTTTCTCAGTTTGCCTTAAATCTTGTTTTATGGATCTTGCAAACTCTTGGTCCATTTTCATGTCTACCTGAATATGAGATCTATCATTTATATTCTCTTTTGGAGACCCACACATTTTTAAAAAGGCCCTAATAAATATGAATATTTATTAATTAAAAAAAAAGAATTGAATACCTCTAAATGATGTTTCCAAACTAAACTGGCTTAAAATATACATCTAAATCTATCCAGTACATCCTATATTAAAAATAAAATAATGAACATGCAGTGATACAAGTCATGATAGTAGTTCTAGGCCCTACTTTAAAAGAAAAAAACAAAGTTCAAGTTCAAAATCAAAACCAAAGTAGACTGGAAGTCATTTGATACAGTTGGGCCATTGGTCATGATTAAAGCTATTAGAATACCTAACAAAGGAAAATTTTCACATACCAAAAAAATAATCCCATGGCATTTTTTTGTTAACATCTTTTGATTTCTCTGAAGTTGGTACAGTGAGCTTTATCATTTATATTACTGTACTAAAAGAATTAATCATAGAATGTGTCTTATTTTCAGAGAAACTGTCACTTAACTTTCTTTATCCATCTTATTATATCCATGATGCAGAATCAAATTCTAGATATATCCAAAAATACTTATGGAGAAATATTTTTGTTTCCACCTTCATCTTTGAATATATTATAAACTGGCTACAAAATATCACAGACTTATTTCTGAGCATCTCCTGCTTATGTTTTCTGGTGTTCATATAAAAGAAAGTTTTTGATCTTTTAGGAGTCATGAATCTACTTAAAATCTTCTGATAGCTATGACATTTTCCTTGAAAAAAAATGTACACACTCACAATTTTGCATCGAAATGCAGGGCATCTATGAATTCCAGATTAAGAACAGGTGTTCTATAATAAATACTTGATTTTTCCAGAGGAAATGGCACTAAAATGTATGAAAAATTCTGGACTTATCAAAAGAAAAATAAATCAGTAAATTGTTTGAAAGGGAGCTTAAAAGATTTTGAGGGTTGATTACATACGGTATTGGAAGTGAAGTTTATATATCTATTGAGAAACTGAATGCTTTTATAGGAACAAAAGGGTCTCTACTGGCTTGTTCATCTCTGATGAAATGTCTTCCCCAGGGCTCCCGTCATTGTCAATTCAAGTAGCTCAACGGTGCCTGTGCAACGAAAATGGTTCTCAACAAATCCATTCATTCATTAAAAAGATGTTTATTGAGAATCTCCCGTATGTTAGCATCCTTCCCAGAATACCAGGTTTTGAGGATATAAACATGAATAAGGGATATAAAATCCTCACTCTCATGAAGTTTACATTCTAGTAGAAAGGAAGAGGAACATTAAACAAGTAAGCAGGTAATTTGAGATAATGATAGGTGCCATGAATACTCTAAGAGAGGGCCCTGTGATGAGCAACTGAGGTGAGGGTAAAAATTCTCTAGAAAGTGATATTGATCTGAAATCTCAAAGAATGAGAAAAAGTCAACTGTGGAAAGATTTGGGCAAAGAGTACCAAGCAGGGGGAATAGCAGGAACAAAGGCCCTGAGGTGAGAGCATGCTTGGCTTCTTCAAGGAACATAAACAAGACCGGAAGGCTAGAGTATACTGAGAGCAGGAAAGCTTGGTTTGAGATGAAGTCAGATAGAGCTGGGTATAGATCATGTAGGACGTTGTATGTCATTAAAAGGACTTTGGGTTTTACTCTAAACGTGACAAGAAACCATTAGAGGGTTTTAAGCAGGGAAGTGGGTAGCAAAACCTGATTTATATTTTAAAAAGATTATTTTGTCGGCTGTGCCCTTAGAAGCAATGGGAACAACAATGGAAAATGCAGCATCTTCCATTCAAGGCAGATATACAGAAATTTCTAATGGTAATACCGAACAAAGCATGTTGTAGACTGCAAGTAAGACTCATCTCCTGACTAAATGAACATAATTTTTTTAAACATTTGCTATTAACAATTAGTTTACAATAATGTAAAACTTCAGAAAACTCTGTCTATACCTTATTGGGAGTACAAACTTGTAATTGGATCCCTGGTAGCAAAGTGATTAAGAGCTCGGGCTGTTAACCAAAAGGTTGGTGGTTTGAATCTACCAGCTGCGCCTTGAAAACCCTATGGGGTAGTTCTACTCTGTCCTACAGAGTTGCTATGAGTTGGAATTCACTTGACGGCACACAACAAAACAACTTTTAATTGGTTCAATAAATAGTTATTGAACTACTTCTATATTCCAGGTATGTACTGTCCTAGCCCAGTACTTCTCAAACAATCTGTGGTGAAGGACCACTTTGTTTTTCTTTCTCAATCCATTGTCGATTAATACTTCTATAAAATACAATAAAAATAAGTTACTAGAAAAATCAAATTTAAAATGACATATAAAATACAACCCTAATTTGTTATTGTTAGATTCAGCAAACATAAGATATAATCAGAAGGAACATAAAGGAAAAAGAATTACAAAACTGTACATGTTGTTTAGTAAAATTGAAGATGATTGATACAGAGAATTTTTAATATATTTGTAACTTTTTGTCATTCCACAATAGTAACTAAGGAGTATGCAGGAAATAGCAAATTCCTGTATTAAACACTTATTCATAACACTTTGAACAAACACCAATATATCAATATTAAAACTTTTTAGCATGATAAATAAGTTTGCTTATAGCTTGTTAAATTATCTAATCGAGGCTGGATTGACAACAATGCTGCTTGCAGGGGATAATGGATTTCTAAACTGTTTCTGTTTCGTTTTAGTAACAGAGTAGAGAAAACAATCTCAGAAGGGGAACATTGATGGGAATGAAAGGAAAGATGGGTTTTAAAGCAATTTTGGCAAACTCCGGATGCTCATTTTTAACTTTTATACAAAACGAGGCATATATTTTCGATATACATCTTCAATCCTTCATCAGTAGCCAGCTACAGCAACTTATTGTTAAAGTTATAGTTAAAACCCAAACTGGTCTATAACCTGTTCAATGAGTATAGACTTACAACATGAGTCCACTGATCATAAGCTTGGATATTGAAGCAATTTCAAATTGCTACAAAAGCTTCTAAACACTTATTCTTAATCTCTACACTTTTGTCATCACAGAATAATTACAAATAGTTCTTAGATCCACAACAGTTTGTGGACTACAGTTTGAGAAGCACTGCTCTAGATGACGCTTTCTAAGAAAAAAATAAAGCTGTATGTTTTCAAAATCATTAAATTCACTATACAGGGATGATGTCTAAAAGCCAGAAAAAACAAACCCATTGCCGTCGAGTCGATTCCAACTCATAGCGACCCTATAGGGCAGAGTAGAACTGCCCCATAGAGTTTCCAAGGAGTGGCTGATAGATTCGAACTACCAGCCTTTCAGTTAGCAGCCGAGCTCTTAACTACTGTGCCACCAGGGCTCCGTCACTGTTATAGACAGCAAATATTAGAAACAGCAGCAAGAAAGCCCAGCATTAAACTAGAGGGATTGTTCACTAAATGAAAAAGGAGTTTGGGTAATTTATGCCTCTGACTACCTGGCACCGTTTCTGATGACTGCAATTTGTTCTAACCCAGGGTTTCCTAAAATGAATACTTTTTAGAAGCACTCAGATCATTCTCTTGCCTCATTCCTCCCTCCAAAATAAATAAACTACATTAAAGTAACCCAGCGTTTAGTAAAATCTATTCCAACTTGTTTTAAACTTTATTTAAACCACTCTTATAATTTCGGCTTTTCTTAGGTCAAATAACTATGTATATAAAAGTAATTGTAATCAGTGAGGGGCTGGAGCTGCCTCATACTAGTTGGAGAGAGCTAATTGTGTGAATTTCTTCCCAACTCCATACTCAGTTGGTTAGGCTGGTAGTTAAAATCAGGCCGGGTAGGAATAATTTATACCTGGAAATCAGCAAATGCTACAAATCAAGCCCCCACCCACCCAGCAAGCCAGAGCTGGTTGTGAAGCATTTGGTACTACACCACTGATTACAATTAATGTCAGTTTCAAATTTCTTCAGAGTAAGAATTGTCAAAACGATATTATAATATTTGAAATATTTCAGGTGCCATTTCCAAGATGGTCTCATTCATGGTCTTTCAGCACCCAGCTAACAGCAAGAAAATGTCTTCAGAAATGATATGAGATAATCTAGCATTCGGTATAAATTTATATTATTGTTTCTATGTTTCTCATATAGATACACATGCACCCAATTACAAGCAGAAGTAGCAATAATGCAATAGGTATAAAAGAAGAAGAATTGCGTGTGTGCGTGTAGGCGTATGTGTAAAATTAAAAACGTGATCTAATCATTGCTTATATACTGGCCAGACTTTACTAGCAAACCTCCACTAATTTCTTCTAGAGAGCAGCAAAAGCTAGAGCTAGAGAAAAATTGCTTGAAACTGTGGAAGAAGCAAAAGTCAATGAACCAGTTGAAAGATAATAGCATGAGAGGTAAAACTCATGGCTTGCATCTAAGAGCAAACAGCAGACTAGCCTAAAACAACTTAATTCCATTTCTGAGAGATAATATTATATTTTAAAACAAAATCATTTTTAAAGGAAATGGGAAGAGGATAAATGTAAAGATCCAATAAATGGTTAGATATTGGTGGATGGGTAGACAAATGGTTACCAAGTGAAGGTTTTAAAAAATGAGCAATTTGCCTCTGTTTAAAGTGTGATTCTAATATAGTTAAGGGCCATGTTAGGTCACTGTAATCCATAATCCTAGACTGGACACTTAGTCTGACTGTTGGTCTTGAAAACACATGCCTGTGGCCACAGGAGAAAGCCAGAAAATTCAATGACTCACCATCATAAGCATCATAATTCAAATGCATGTGGACTTTATGGGAGGTAGATAAAATCTTTCTTTTTTAGGGCAATAACCTCATTTGTGGGGGTGTGTGTGCAAGCACGCTTTAGGTGAGAGTTTACAGCGTATACTAGTTTCTCATTCAAAAATTTATACACAAACTGTTTTGTGACATTTGTTGCAGTCCCTACAATGAGTTTAGCACTCTCCCCCTTTCCATTCTTACTTCCCCATATCCATTTGTTGAGTTTAACTGTCCTTTCCTGCCTTCTTGTCTTTTGGATAGGTGTTGCCCATTTGATCTCGTACACTTGATTGAACCAAGAATTACAGTCATCACGTGTGTTATTGTTTGTTTTATAGGCCTGTCTAATCTTTGGCTAATAGGTGGATTTTGGGAGTGGGTTTAGCTCTGAGTGAGCGGGCTGTCCAGGGGCCTTAGTCTTGGGGGTTCCTCCAGCCTCTGTCAGACTACTAAGTCTGGTCTGTTTTTGTGAATTTGAATTTTGTTCTACATTCTTCTCCTGCTCTTTCATGGACCCTCTATTGTGATCCCTGTCAGAACAATAAGGGGTGGTAGCCAGGCACCATGTAGTTCTTCAGGGCTCAGGCTGGTGGAGGCTGTGGTTCATGTGGTCCATTAGACCTTTGGACTAATGTTTTCCTTGTGTCTTTGGCTTTTGGGTTTTTTTGTTTGTGTTTTGTTTTTCATTCTCTTTTGCTCCAGACAGGATGGGACCAAGAGATTTATCTTAGATGGCCACGCGCAAGCCTTTAAAACCCCAGACGTTACTCACCAAAGTAGGATGTAGAACATTTTCCTTACAAGCTATGTTATGCCAGTTGAGCTAGATGTTCCCTGAGACCATGGTCCCTAGGGATCAGGCCCAGTAACTTGGTCCCTCAAGGTATTTGAATGTGTCTAGGAAGCTTCTATGGCTGTGCCTTGGTCAAGTTGTGCCGACTTCCCCTATGCTTGTATTGTCTTTCCCTCCACCAAAGCTAACACTTGTCTACTACCTAGTTAGTGATTTTCTCTCTCTCTCCTCCATCATAACCATCAAAGACTGTTTTTTTTCTGTGCAAACCTTTTCCTCAGTTTTTACAATAGTGGTCTCATACAATATTTGTCCTTTCGTGACTGACTTATTTCACTCAGCATAATCCCTCCAGATTCATCCACATTGTGAGAGGTTCCACAGGTTCATTATTTTTCTTTACTGTTGTGTAGTATTCCATTGTGTGTATGTATCATAATTTGTTTATCCATTCATCTGTTGATGGGCACTCAGGTTGTTTCCATCTTTTTGCTATTGTGAATAATGCTGCAATGATCTTGGGTGTGCATATGTCCCTTGTGTGATAGCTCTTATTTCTCTAGGACATGTTCCCAAGTAGTTAACTTCATCTTTTGATATGACGGGTTTCATAAATCATTAACATCTATCTTGTTTATATTCATTTCTTCTCCTAATCAGGCAAAAATGAAGTGAAAACCAAACTGTAAATAACAGTAATTCCAAATCTTAGAAAAAACTGTTTTTCAAATATTATTAAAGATGTTTACATCAAAAATGTTTAACACATTAGCTTCATCCCCACCTTACAACATTATGTGATCAAAAGAAATCTTAAGGATTATTATTTTTTCCTTGAATAATTATCATTTGTATGTTATTTGAATCTGAGCTTATTTTTACAGCATAGCAAAAACAGCATCTTAGGGAGATGTAAATTCTACTTAAAAATAATGAAATATAGAATTAAGAAGACATATCTACCCTTTCCATTTTGCAAGGATTTTCTTATACTGAAAGATAACTCTTTAGTAACTAGAAATCAAAAGTCCTCTGCTTTTTGAATTAAATGAAGGGATAATCTCTCTATTCTCAGTTTCTTGCTTTCTTTTCTTGTTAAAGGAGGAAAAATGCCATATCACAGTTCTGCTCCCAAGCTGCTTAATATTCTTATTTTCTTAACTGAGCCCTTGATTTCCCCACACCTGCAGCCCTTTAATCACTCTCAGTGATAGCTTAGTGTCCTAACTATTTATATCTTCCTTACATAGTTCTTATCTCCAGAGACAAAATAAAGTTTATGTCAATATTAACTTGAACAATAGTCTTTTAACAACTACACAATAACTTTCTTAAAACTAAAATATGTAGGATGTGCCAAAATGTCCATCAAGGTAAAGATAGAAGACAAAATGCCTTCTCCATTTCCTGATCTTTCAATTATTGATTCATAAATTTGAAAAATTAAAAATAGTAGTGATAAATATGGCACTGTTCTTGAGATTTTCAAAAGGCTGCATAATTGTAGTCAACAGGAAAATAACCTCTTCATTTGAGATTGTTTTCTTGTCACAGGAATTAGAACACACTCACCATTAAGCAACAGTAGTAACTATGATGAAAGATTAGTAAAAATTCTTTTTACTCAAATTTCAAAAGAGGCATGTTCCCAGACATAATTATATATTCACAAGTCATAAACTTAACTTCATCTTTTTCTTCACATTTTGGGAGATAACAAAAGAAGCCTCAGCACATTTAATTAAAAATTGCTGTATTTCTCCTGCATTGTCAAATACCATCCCCATATGAAGAATAAACTATAGTCATGTACCATATAACGTCCATTTGGGTAATGTCTGACCAAATATACATCCATGGTCCCATAAAGATATACAGACAGCTCCTGGGTTATGAATGAGATCTATTCCTAAGTCTGTCTTTAAGTCAAACTTGTAAGTAAGTCAGAACGGGTACATATGGTTCTTATTTAGCATCAGTTAGTCAAATGTTTATCTTCGTATATAGTATATATTTTACTTTTCTATGCATCTAAAATACTTAAGAAACACTTTCAAACTGCAATGTTTTCCTGAGCTTCACAAAGTAATGTGTGTGTTTGTTATTATAAACCATTGTACTTAACTCATATTTTCAATATAATAGGCTTTATGGCCACATAGCTTTATGGCAGTTCGTTTTTAAGTATGAGTTTTCTGTAAGTCAGACATTCATAAGCCAGGACTGCCTGTAATATGGTGTTTGCCTAATGTTCAAATTGTATAATGTCCTATTTCACAGACCATGTAGTGGAAGTTAATTAACCCATGACTGGATTACTATCTGCATTTTACAGATGAAGCAATGGGGGTTAAAACAAAACCAAACCCATTGTCACTAATTCTGACTCAAAGCAACCCTATAGGGCAGAGTAAAACTGTCCCGTAGGGTTTCGAAGCAGCAGCTGGTGCATGCAAACTGCCAGCCAAGAGTTAGCAGCCACGCTCTTAACCACTGCACTACCAGGGCTCTAATGGGGATTAGAAGTAGAAATTAAGTTACATTTGTCCAATGCCAGCCAGTTTATAAGTGGTAGAGATTCCAAATCAAACCTGACGCTTTTCATCACCAGGATATACTTCCTCCTTTAGACAATGAGCAAGAAGTTTTGAAACTAATTATTTTCCCTTGTACTTTAAAAATCCATATAAATACAGTATTTTGGAAATACATGGAAAGAAAGCAATCATAACTCATATGAATAATAATACTTTCCAAACCCATTGCTGTCAATTCCAACTCATAGCAATCGTATAGGACAGAATAGAACTGCCTCATATGGTTCAGAAAGCTATACAATCTTTACAGAAGCAGACTGCCACATCTGTCTCCCATGGAACTGCTTGTGGGTTCAAACCACCAACCAGCCAAGCTCTTTAACCACTGTGCCACAAACACTCCCTTTAATAATACTTTACATGTGTATAATTGTTTACAAAATTGCTTCCACATTATTTCTTTTAATACCATTTTATGAAATCCTTAATTTCCATTTTGAGTGTTATTTTAAAACATCCTTCAAGATAATACACCCAGAAAAATGTTTAGGTTAAATTCTATGGTGCAAGTCAATGGCTTCCTGCTGAGAAACTGCTCTCCTGACAATCTGTACTTCTCTACCCACGTAACTCTGACAAGTGACCTTACATAATCATAAGAATAATCATGAAAGACTAACCAGCAACTTCCAATTTTAAGCCCACAGAGAATGAGCTGTGAAAAGTTTATTGTGACCTCATTCTTCAACTTCTAAAGTTTCAGAAGTTTGACTACAAACTGATAATTCCCAGCCCCATTCTTTGTTTTTATTACGTGAATTTGGCCATTTCAAGAACAGGGAGAAAAACCAAAATCTCTCACTGCTTTCTACAGAAGGGTCAAGCAAGTTCAGGCATTCACCCATCCATTCCATCTCCAACAAATCTGTAGGTAACTTTATTTTTCTTTGCAAACAGGGGAAATAATTCATCTTAACATTATATTTTACATATAAAGAAAGGCAAATAATTACAGGGAAGTATAAGCAACAGTCAAGAAATTAAACGACCTATTGCACTGGGAAAATCTGCTACAAAAGACCTCTCTAAAGTGTTAAAAAGCAGAGACGTCACTTTGATGACTAAGGTGCCCCTGACCCAAGTCATGGTATTTTCAATCACCTCATATGCATGCAAAAGCTAGACAATGAAAAAGGAAGACCAAAGAAGAATTGATGCCTTTGAATTATGGCGTTGGTGAAGAATACTGAATATACCATGGACTGCCAGAAAAACAAACAGATCTGTCTTGGATGAAGTATAGCCAGAATGCTCCTTAGAAGCAATGATGGTGAAACTTTGTCTCGCTTACTTTGGACATGCTATCAGGAGGGACCAATCCCTGGAGAAGAACATCATGCTTGGTAAAGTGGAGAGTTAGTGAAAAAGAAGAAGTCCCTCAGATGGATTGACACAGTGGCTACAACAATGGGCTCAAACATACCTACTATTTTAAGGATGGTACAGAACTGGATAATGTTTGGTTCTATTATACATAAGGTTGCTGTGAGTTGAAACCAACTCGACAGCTCCTAACAACAACAACATTAGTTTGACGTGCTAATCTAATTGGATGGGCATCAACTAAATCTTTGCAACAGTATTTTCTTGGTGTGCTTATTACATTGTGCCCTATATGCAATAAACTGTGACAAAATAATCTAGGTCAGTCTTTAAGATCAGCTCTAAGGGATCAGAGGAATCAATTACATGCATGTAGGTCAATCACAAAGCATTGATTGGACCATCCACTTAAAATCTAATTGATTATTTTGCACTTGACTAACTATATCTGAAATAACTAATATGAGAAAAAAAAAAACCTGTATCAGCAATTTAATACTTAATGGGTAAGCCAAAGTAAAAAGCAGGTTTTTTTGTTTTATTTTGTTTTTATGTCACATAGTTTGCAACTACCTTTAAAAATTTTTTGGTTTCAATGGGTTTGTTTTTAAAAAGCAACTAAAAATAAAATATTTTATCTTATAGAAATTATTTTCTATTGTAATTTATGCATCTTGTAAAAAAAAAATCAGACAATACAAAAAAAGTACATAAAGTATAAAGCTAAAGTCATCTCATAATATGACCCTTATTTCTAGTTTTCTAGGCAAATCTTAATTTACCCTTGTAAGGTTAGCTTTTTAGATGTTCTTCTACTAAAATGCCTAAAAAAACATATACTTTCAAAGTTAAAAATGGAAAAACAGTAAATTGTGATCTTTGGACACAAACAATGCTTGTGGAGAAAGACAGAGAAAACCAGAAATTTCTCTCTCATTTGACAGAAAGTATGTATTGTTTACTTTTCCTTCTCTAATGCACGTGTTTAATATTTTGAAATTCAATTGCTTCAATCCATGACTACTCAGCCTTACAAAAAGTTGTGATAAGCAACCTTTTCAATGATGTTGTTGCTGTTGTTAGGTGCCATCGAGCTGGCTCCAACTCATAGCGACCCTATGCACAACAGAACGAAACACTGCCCGGTCCTGCACCATCCTTACTATCGTTATGCTTGAGCCCATTGTTGCAGCCACTGTGTCAATCCACCTCGTTGAGGGTCTTCCTCTTTTCTGCTGACCCTGTACTTTGCTAAGCATTATGTCCTTCTCCAGAGACTGATCCCTCCTGACAACATGTCCAAAGTATGTAAGAGGCAGTCTCATCATCCTTGCTTCTAAGGAGCATTCTGGTTGTACTTCTTCCAAGACAGATTTATTCGTTCTTCTGGCAGTCCACAGTATGTTCAATATTCTTTGCCATCACCACAATTCGAAGGCATCAAATCTTCTTCGGTCTTCCTTATTCATTGTCCAGTTTTCACATGCATATGAGGTGATTGAAAATACCATGGCTTAGATCAGGCGCATCTTAGCCTTCAAGGTGACATCTTTGCTCTTCAACACTTTAAAGAGGTCCTTTGCAGCAGTTTTACCCAATGCAATGCATCTTTTGATTTCTTGACTGCTGCTTCCATGGCTGTTGATTGTGGATCCAAGTAAAATGAAATCCTTGGCAACTTCAATCTTTTCTCCATTTATCATGATATTGCTCATTGGTCCAGTTGTGAGGATTTTTGTTTTCTTTATGTTGAGGTGCAGTCCATACTGAAGGCTGTGGTCTTTGATCTTCATTAATAAGTGCTTCAAGTCCTCTTCACTTTCAGCAAGCAAGGTTGTATCATCTGCATAACGCAGGTTGTGAATGAGTCTTCCACCAATCCTGATGCTCCATTCTTCTTCATATAGTTCAGCTTCTCGGATTATTTGCTCAGCATACAGACTGAATAGGTATGGCGAAAGAATACAACCCTGGCGCACAACTTTCCTGACTTTAAATCCATCACTATCCCCTTGTTCTGTCCGAACAACTGCCTCTTGATCTATGTAAAGATTCCTCATGAGCACAACTAAGTGTTGTGCAATTCCCATTCTTTGCAACATTATCCCTAATTTGTTATGATCCACACAGTCAAATGCCTTTGCATAGTCAATAAAACACAGGTAAACATCCTTCTGGTATTCTTTGCTTTCAGCCAGGATCCATCTGACATCAGCAGTGATATCCCAGGTTCTACATCCTCTTCTGAAACTGGTCTGAAT
This sequence comes from Loxodonta africana, assembly GCF_030014295.1. Taxonomy (NCBI): domain Eukaryota; kingdom Metazoa; phylum Chordata; class Mammalia; order Proboscidea; family Elephantidae; genus Loxodonta; species Loxodonta africana. The sequence goes on from NC_087349.1 coordinate 36,548,400, forward strand.
TTCTGGCAGTTCCCTGTCAATATACTGCTGCAGCCATTTTTGAATGATCTTCAGCAAAATTTTGCTTGCATATGATATTAATGATATCGTTCTCTAATTTCCACATTTGGTTGGATCACCTTTCTCGAGAATAGGCATAAATATGGATCTCTTCCAGTCAGTTGGCCAGGAAGCTGTCTTCCATATTTCTTGGCATAGATGAGCGAGCACCTCCAGTGCTGCATCCGTTTGTTGAAACATCTCAATTGATATTCCATCAATTCCTGGAGCCTTGTTTTTCGCCAATGCCTTTAGAGCAGCTTGGATTTCTTCCTTCAGTACCATCGGTTCCTGATCATATGCCTCCTCTTGAAATGGTTGAATATTGACTAATTCTTTTTGGTATAATGACTGTGTATTCCTTCCATCTTCTTTTGATGCTTCCTGCGTCGTTTAATATTTCCCCCATGGAATCCTTCACTATTGCAACTCGAGGCTTGAATTTTTTCTTCAGTTCTTTCAGCTTGAGAAACGCCAAGCATGTTCTTCCCTTCTGGTTTCCCATTTCCAGCTCTTTGCACATGTCATTATAATACTTTGTCTTCTCGAGCCGCCCTTTGAAATCTTCTGTTCGGTTCTTTTACTTCATCAGTGATAGTTCATTTAATTTAAATTTTTTTAATTACTCATAAGAAAATAAGTATTGTAAGAAAACACAGAAAGCACATCCTCCAATTTATATAAGTTGCTGGACTTAGTTTCAGGAGACTATCTAATATCTCTATTGTGGGGTTCACAAAATTTTGCATTCATCAGAATCACCTGGAGGGTTTGTCAAACAACAGACTGCTGCACCCCTGGGCTTTCTGTATCAGTAGGTCAGAGCTGAGACCTGAAATTTTGTATTTTGAACAGGTTACAGGTAATGCTGATGGGACAAGTCCAGCCAGTATATTTTGAAAACCATCTGATCTGTATAAAGGTATAAACATCACTTCAGAACTCATCTCTCCAAGATTTATTGTGACTGATTCTTGACTTAAATGGAGAATTTATCACTGTGTAAATAGCGGATTTCAGTAAACGCTATTTACTGATCAATTCTAAAATTAGACATGAAACAAATTGGATAACAAACCTACCAGTTATTAAATAATCCATTTTTCCCTTGTTTACCAATTGAGAAAATTTTGGCCTGGGTTTTAGAGAGTAGAGATAAGTAAAATGACCTTTGGATACTGAATCTTTCTACCTATTGAGTTTCTTTTCAACATACTTTTGTTTTATTTACTAACAATAACGATCAACACAGTCATCCTGATACAGGCAATATAGTGGTAGAGTGAAATCTCCTTAACAAAATATTGTTAAAATTGTTGATTCCAAAAAATTTTTTAGAACAATTTTATGGTAATAGTAGATAATGATTTTGGGAACAAAAGAGATCACAGCTTGATTTTTCAGTTTCAGTGAAGCTTGAAGTTCATGTTGCTAAAATCCAAAGTGCCCATTAGTTTGTTTTGATGTTTATCTTTAACCCTGCATGACTAATTTAACCATCATGTTTCTCCTGTTTTTAGGCCTACAGTGAGATGTTTAAGTCCTTTCCCATAGTTCCACAAGATCTATCAAATTTTGAAAGCTACTTGAAATATTGATGACAATGGGAGAAAATACTTAATGATGTTTCCTTTTCCTTTGTCAATATGTTATGGTATTCATATGACTCCCTCTGGTGGCAAATGTAGCATGGACTGTTAATCTTTTTTCAAAGATAATACATGTATGCATTTTTTCTTTATGTAGTCAATGATTCTTTCCCTCCTGTCTGAAGTTTTCTTCCCCTTTTTTCTTGCTACCCACAATCTGATGTTACCATTGAAAGTTGTCACAAATAATCAATTCAGTCAATACAGAAATAGACTGAATCTCTTTGTCAAAAATAAGCCTGGAAAATGGTGTCAAATAGATTATGCAGCCTTTTACCAATCAAACCAGAACAAAAGCATTGTTAAAACAATTAATTAAAGAAAATTACTCACAAAAACCCAATCCCAAATCCTCTAAACATATCAATTCATAGTTACATATCAACTTAGTCTAAGAAAACCTAAGTAGCTGAGTCCAGAAAATGTCCTCAGAGCTCCATACACATATAACATAGAGTCATTCCGAGCTGAATTTGAATTCTGTCTCTGCCACCCGGTAGCTGAGCAACCTAAGTCAGATTACGTAACCTCCATGAGTCATGGTTTTCATAGTCACAGAATTGTGAACTCGTAAGGATTAAACAAGACAATGAATTTGTAGAGCCTACTACTGTGCCCAACATTTAGTACAACACTAGTTATTATTAAAGTTCATTCTTGTGGCACAGTGGTTAAGAGTTGGGCTGCTAACTAAAAGATTAGCAGTTTGAACCCACCAGCCACTCCTTGGAAACCCTATGGGACAGTTCTATTCTGTTATATAGAGCCACTGTCATGGATTGAATTGTGTCCCCCAAAAATATCTGTCAACTTGGCTAGGTCATGATTCCCAGTATTGTGTAATTGTTCTCCATTCTGTCATCTGATGTGATTTATCCTATGTGTTGTAAATCCTAACCTCTATGATGTTAGTGAAATGGGTTTAGCAGCAAGCAGTTCTGTTAATGAGGCAGAACTCAACCTACAAGATTAGGCTGTGTTTTAAACAAATCTCATTGCGATATAAAACAGAGAATTGAGCAGAGAAGAGAGGGACCTCATACCACCAAGAAAGCAGCACCAGAAACAGAACCATCCTTTGGACCTGGGGTCCCTACTCTGAGAAGCTTCTCAACCAGGGAAGACTGAAGACAAAGACCTTCCCCCAGAGCCAACAAAGAGAGAAAGCCTTCCCCTGGAGCTGGCACCCTGAATTCAGACCTCTAGCCTCCTAGACTGTGAGAGAATAAATTTCTCTTATTAAAGCCATCCACCTGCAGTATTTTTGTTACAGCAGCATTAGGTAACTAAGACAGTCACCATGAGTTGGAATCAATTCCGTGGCAACAGGTTTTGTTTTGTTTTTTAATTAATAAATTGGAGCAATGGGAAATAGAAAATCTATATTTCTGTCTGATTTTTATTTGAACCTTTCAGAGCAGCTGAATCAGATGATATGGAATGGTGTTTTTGATTGAATTGTGTCCCCCAAAAAGATATGGAAGACATATCTGAAGATCAGGACATATTTGAAGTCCTGACCCCTGTTACCTGTGAATATGACCCTGTTTGGAAACAGGGTCTTTGAAAATGTTACCAGTTCTACTGCAGTAGGTACTAATCCAATATAAGTGGTGTTCTTATAAAAGAGGAGAAGAGACACAGACATACACGTGGAAAAGAATTTCATGTGAACTACAGCTGCAAGCCAAGGAACACCTGGGTCTACCGAAAGCTGAAAAAGACAAGAAAGAACCTTCCACTAGAGCCATTAGGGAGAACATAACCTGCTGACACCCTGAATTCGGACTTTAGACTCCAGAACAGTGAGGCAATAAATTTCAGTCATTTTAAACCACCTACTTTGTGGTAATTTATTATAATAGCCGTAAGAAACTACGTAATACAAGGCATAAGACTCAGGTCAGGTCAAGCTCACAAAAGTGAAGAATGGCATTTGCAAGTCAACTTCCCTAGTAATAGTCAAGCAAAAAGCACCAGCTGCAGAAATGAGGCTAATTTGCTGTGTCTTGATATGCTAACATATCACACCTAACGTCAGTGGTGAAATATCAGAGAATTCCCCTTTTATTAAAATATGCCTGATAGTTCTATGGCTCAAGTCAATACGTGGGCTTATTTCTGAGCTAAGAGATAATGTGGATCTATAGGAAACAAGATCTTCACGTTCTCAAGGAAGAAATAATTTTAATAACCTTTTATATTTACTGTAACAGGAGAATGGAGTAGTAAAAAGGTAATTTTACATCCCCTAGTGAAATCTTGGAAACCCTGGTGGCGTAGTGGTCAACTGCTATGGCTGCTAACCAAGAGGTCGGCAATTCGAATCCACCAGGCACTCCTTAGAAACTGTATCGGGCAGTTCTACTTTGTCCTATAGGGTCGCTATGAGTCGGAATCGACTCGACAGCAGTGGGTGGGTTCAGAGAAACCTTAAAAAAAAAAAAAAAGAAACCCTGGTGGCATACTGGTCAAGAGCTATAGCTGCTAACCAAGAGGTCAGCAGTTTGAATCCACCAGGGGCTCCTTGGAAACCATATGGGGCAGTTCTACTTTGTCCTGTAGTGTCATTATGAGTCAGAATCAACCCCACGGCAACGGGTTTGGTTTTTTGGTTTTTTTTTTTTCTTAGTGAAAGTTTCTTTTACTTGTTTAACAAAATAATAGACCTGTAAAACATGGAAGATTATTGTTGTTGTTGCTAGGTGCCATGGAGTTTGTTCTGACTCAGAGCAACCCTATGTATGACAAAACAACACTGCCTGGTCCTGCACCATGCTCACAGTCCTTATTATGCTTGAGCCCATTGTTGCAGCCACTGTGTCAATCCATCTCGTTGAGGGTCTTTCACTTTTCTGCTGACCCTGTACTTTACTAAGCATTATGTCCTTCTCCAGGGACTGATCCCTCCTGACAATATGTCCAAAGTATGTAAGACAAAGTCTCGCCATCCTTGCTTCTAAGGAGCATTCTGGTTGTACTTTCTCCAAGACAGATTTGTTCATTCTTATGGCAGTGCATGGTATATTCAATATTCTTCTCCAATACAATTCAAAGGCGTCAGTTCTTCAGTCTTTCTTATTCATTGTACAGCTCTCAAATCCACATGATGTAATTGAAAATACCATGGCTTGGGTCAGGTGCACATTAGTCTTCAAGGTGGCATCTTTGTTTTCAACACTTTAAAGAGGTCCTTTGCAGCTGATTTGCCCAATACAATGCATCTTTTGATTTCTTCACTGCTGCTTCCATGGGTGTTGATTGTGGATCCAAGTAAAATGAAATCCTTGACAACTTCAATCTTTTCTCCATTTATCATGTTGTGGCTTATTGGTCCAGTTGTAAGGATTTTTGTCTACGTTGAAGTGTGATCCACACTGAAGGCTGTGGTCTTTGCTCTTCATCAATAAGTGCTTCAAGTCTGCTTCACTTTCAGCAAACAAGGTTGTGTCATCTCCATAACGCATGTTGTTAATGAGGCTTCCTCCAATCCTGATGCCCCATTTTTCCTCATACGGTCCAGCTTCTCGTATTACTTGCTTAGCATGCAGATTGAATAGGTGTGGTGAAAGGATACAACCCTGACGCACGCCTTTCCTGACTTTAAAGCACGCAGTATCCCCTTGTTCTATTCAAATGACTGCCTCTTGATCTATGTACACATTCCTCATGAGCACAATTAAGTATTTTGAAATTCCCATAACTTAACATAAATTATGTTATCCATATATTATTACGGCCCACACAGTTGAATACCTTTGCATAGTCAATAAAACACAGGAAAACATCTTTCCGGTAGTTTCTTTTCAGCTAGGATCCATCTGACATCAGCAATGATATCCCTCATTCCCCGTCCTCTTCTGAATCTGGCTTGAATTTCTGGCAGTTCCTTGTCAATATACTGCTGCAGCTGCTTTTGAATAATCTTCAGCAAAATTTACTTGAGTGTGATGTTAATGATACTGTTCGATAATTTCCGCATTCAGTTGGATCACCTTTCTTGGGAATAGGTATAAATATGGATCTCTTCTAGTCAGTTGGCCAGGTAGCTGTCTTCCAAATTTTTTGGCTCTTTCGCCTAGGACTGCTGTTTCTTGCCATCAAAGAAGTACAATCCAAGATTTGGATGTGAGTTTAAAGGAGAAAAGGCAGAGGAAGATACTTGGCCTGCTTTGTCTCCAGCTCATGATGTCAGCCAAAAACAAAAAGCACCAACTGCAGAAATGAAGCTAATTTGCTGTACATATATATGGTGTCTTGATATGCTAACATATCACACCTAATTGCAGTGGTTGAATATAAGAGAACCCTATAAAAGGGTCCTCTGCCTGACCAAGAGCCCTGGTAGTGCAGTGTTTAAGCATCAGGCTGTTAATCAAAAGGTCAGCAGTTTGAATGTACCAGCCACTCCTAGGAAACCTATGGGGCAGTTATACTCTGTCCTGTAGGGTCTCTATGAGTTGGAATCAACTCAGCGGCAACTGGAACGGGTTGCCTGACCAGATCTCTTGGCAGCCTTGTAGGGAGGGTTGGAAGGTATTCATGGGTTTTATGCATGGATTACTGGGGGAAAGGAAGAAAGAGTGGGCATAAATAGAATTCAGTGCTTTTCAGTCAATATGTACAAATTATGTAATATAAAATGCCTTTACAGTAATACCGTCGGCTTCCCAGAGTTGGAGCCCTGCTGGCGCAGTGACTAAAAGCTTGGCTGCTAACCAAAAGGTTGGCAGTTCGAATCCACTAGCCACTCCTTGGAAACCCTGCGGGGCAGTTCTACTCTGTCCTGTAGGGTTGCTATGAGTCAGAATCAACCAGACAGCAACAAGTTTGCTTTGTATTCCCAGAGTTAATCATTTCCAGACCTACCCAAAATTGATAGTCAAAATGGCCAAAAATTACAAGAAAGAACATTATCAACGCTGCCAAACATCTTTTACATATATTCAATGGCAGAGCCGTGTTTGATTCCTCCTCTCCATTGCACCACACATGTATTTACCCAGGCCTCTTGCCTTGTCTGTTTTCAAAACACCTCTCAAATGTACTACCTACAGGAGCTCTCATCACTGCTTCCTCTCCTGCATTCTGTGTTGCACAGGAGTCTTTGAATTATGCCATTTTACAATTCCTTGCATCCATTTACTTCTCGCCATCCTCTTGTATATCAGTCAGGGTACCAACAGAAAACAGATGGCACATTTAAACTATATAACTTGGGGTGAGTTGAATAGCAAGAATAGTTACAAAGGAATGAGCAGTGGCTGAAGGAAACCAGAAAGGGATAAAGAAGTATCTTGAGAGCCATCACACCTAGACCAGAAGGGAGAAGAGTAGAGAGTGGTTAGCAGACCCACAGAGGGTGGCTGTATGTATAGAGCCGCCAGACACAAGCTGTAGCCTTTGCTAGAGGACTGCAGCCTATGGCAACCAAACAAGGAGGGAGCCTGGGCGGAATCAACATTTCAGCCTCACGCTTCTCCTTTCTTCTGACCACCTACAGTTATCTCTCCTTGGCCAAACCTAACCAGAAGCTGGAGGGTGAAGGCCCAGTGGAGCAAAGGGAAAAATGCAGAACTGATCTGGAAAGGAAACAAAGGAATTCAAGCAGAAGCCACTCTGAAAAGGCTACATACTGTATGATTCCAACTATATAACATTCTGGAATAAGGCAAAACTGTTGTCATTTGCCATCGAGTCGATTCCGACTCCTAGTGACCCCAGTGGATGGAGTAGAACTGCCCCATAAGGTTTTTCAAGGCTGTAATCTTCACAGAAGCAGACTGCCACATCTTTCTCCCTCGGAGTGGCTGGTGGGTTCTAACTACCGACCTTTCAGTTAGCAGCTGAGCACTTAACCACTGTGCCACCAGGGCTCCTTCAAAACTATAGAGACAGTAAAAGTGGTTTCCAGGGACCCTGGAGGAGGAAAGAAATAAGGGATAAATAGGTGAACCCCAGTGAATTTTTAAGGCATTGACACTATTCTGTATGATATGGTGATGGTGGATTTTTTTGCATTTGGCAAAACCCATACAACTGTACAACACAAAGAATGAACCCTAATGTCCCTAAACTATGGACCTTAGTTTATAATAGTGTACCAATACTGATTCATCAATTGTAGTAAGTGTATCACTTGAATGCAAAATTTTAATACTAGGATACAAAGTGTATGGGGAGAGAGGAGGTATATAGGAATCTCTGCAATTATTTGCAAACCTAAAACTGCTCTAAAAAATAAAGTCTATTAATATTGGGGAAAAGAAGAATTCCATAAGTATGCCATACCATAATTTTGCTACAAACTGGCATCATTTCCTACTTGGATTATTGCAACATCCTCCTAATTATGTTCCCTGCCTCCAGTCTTGCCTCCTTCCAGTGCATTCTACAGATTAGACAGAATGATCTTCTAAAAGCGAAAATGTGATCATTTCAATTTCCTACCAAAAGCCATTTAGTGGTTCCCTGTTGCTTTTGGGATAAATTTCAAACGCCTTCTACAAGGCCTTTGAATGTGACCCTGGAATACATTTTGGAGCCTCATTATTCACTATTTTCCAGCCCATTCCTTACATTCCATACAACGTATTACAGATTGAATTGTGTTCCCCACAAAATACGTGTTGCAAATTCTAACCCCTCTGTCTGTGGTTCAAGGAGCCCTGGTGATGCAGTGGTTAAGCACTCAGCTGCTAACTGAAAGGTCAGCGGTTCCAACCCACCAGCCACTCCATGGGAGAAAGATGTGGCAGTCTGCTTCCTTAAAGACTGTTGTCATTGTGCCAACTCATAGCAACCCTATGAACAACAGAACAAAACAGTGCCCAGTCCTGTGCCATCCTCACAACCACTGTTATGTTTGAGCCCATTGTTGCACCCACTGTGCCACTCCATTTTGTCAAATGCCTTTCTCTTTTCACTGACCCTCTAAGATCTACAGCTGCCAACCAAAAGGTAGGCAGTTTGAATCTACCAAGTGCTCCTTGGAAACCCCATGGGGCAGTTCCACTCTGTCCTATAGGGTCGCCATGAGTCGGAATCGACTGGACGCAGCGAGTTTTTTGTTTTTGGTTTCTACTTTACCAAGCGTGATGTCCTTCTCCAGGGACTAGTCTCTCCTGATAAACATGTTCAAAGTAATATGAGACGAAGTCTCACCAGCCTCGCTTCCAAGGAGCACTCTAGCTGTATTTCTTCCAAGACAGATTTGTTTGTTTTTCTGGCAGTCCATATATTCAATATCCTTCATCAACACCGTAACTCAAAGGCATGAGTTTTCCAGTCTTCGTTATTCATTGTCCAGCTTTTGCATGCATATGGGGCAATTAAAAACATTATGGCTTGTATCAGGTGCACCTTAATTCTCAAAGTGACATCTTCACTTTTTAACACTTTAAAGAGGTATTTCGCAGCAGATTTGCCCAATGCAATACATTGTTTGATTTCCTTACTGTTGCTTCCTTGGGTGTTGATTGTGGATCCAAGGAAAATGGAATCCCTGACAACTTCAGACTTTTCACTGTTTATGATGATGTTGCTCACTGATGCAGTTGTGAGGATTTTTGTTTTCTTTATGTTGAGGTGTAATCCATACTGAAGGCTGTAGTCTTTGATCTTCATCAGTAAGTGCTTCAAGTCCTCTTCACTTTCAGCAAGCAAGGTTGTGTTATCTGCATATCACAGGTTGTTAATCAGTCTTCCTGCAATCCTAATGCTGCATTCTGCTTCACATCGTCCAGCTTCCCTGATTATTTGCTCAGCATACAGATGGAAAACGTATGGTGAAAGGATACACGATTCCTGATTTTAAACCACGCAGTATCCCCTTGCTCTGCTCAAATGACTGCCTCTTGGTCTATGTACAGGTTCCTCATGAGCACAATTAGGTGCTCTGGAATTCTCATTCTTCACAATGTTATCCGTAATTTGTTGTGATCCACACAGTCAAATGCCCTTGCATAGTCAATAAAACACAGGTAAACGTCTTTCTGGTATTCTCTGCTTTCAGCCGAGATCCATCTGACATCAGCAATGATATCCCTCATTCCCCATCCTCTTCTGAATGTGGCTTGAACTTCTGGCAGCTCCCTGTCAATATACTGCTACAACCACTTTTGAATGATCTTCAGCAAAATTTTACTTGTGTGTGGTATCAATGATATTGTTCGATAATTTCCTCATTCCGTTGGATCACTTTCTTTGGAATCGGCACAAATATGGATCTCTTCCAGTCTGTTGGCCAAGTAGCTGTCTTCCAAATCTCTTGGCATAGACCAGTGAGCACCTCCAGAACTGCAACTGTTTGTTAAAACATCTTAACTGGTGTTCAAGTCCTGGAGCCTTGTTTTTCACCAAAGCCTTCAGTGCTGCTTAGACTTCTTCCTTCAATACCACAGGTTCTTGATGTAACCCATAAAGACTACAGCCTTGGAAACCCTATGAAGCAGTTCTATTCTGTCCTATTAAAAAAAAAAAAAAAATAGGATCACTAAAAATTGGAATCGACTGGATGGCTATACCTGTGGCTATAATCCCATCTGCGAATGAGGTTTCTTCGTTATGTTGAGGCAGTATCAGTGTAGGGCATGTCTTAAATCAATCTCTTTTGAGATTTGAAAAAAGAAAGAAAGAGCTGATTAAGCAAGAGTAAGAAAGCAGAGATGGCTTTTATGGTGGAAGATAGATGCTGAGCCACATGAAGGTCACCAAGGAAAGGAAGCTGAAAAGACACAAGGACCTTCCTCCAGAGCCACAGAGAAAGCCTTCCCCTAGAGCTGACACCTTGAATTCAGACTTCTAGCCTCCTAAACTGTGAGAAAATAAGTTTCTGTTTGTTAAAACCATCCACTTGTGGTATTTCATATAGTCCAGCTTCCCTGATTATTTGCTCAGCATACAGACCGAATACATACTGTGGAAGGATACACACTTCCTAATTTTAAACCATGCAGTATAACCTTGCTCTATTCAAACAACTGCCTCTTGGTGAAAGTGAAGATGTTATAAGTCCCTCTAATATTCCCTGCTTGTCTCTTTGTCTACGTGTAGGATGTTCTATTTGCCTGAAATGCCTTTTACCACTCAGTCTGCCAAACAAAATTAGTTATTTAGAACTAACTCCTGGATGCTCACTCCTCTAGAAAGCCTTCTTCACCCTCCCAAAATTAGGTTAGATGTATACCTACACAGCTCCATGTCACTTGAGGCATGCTCCAGACATGGCCCCTATATGTTATGTTACTTGTTTATTTCTTTCTCTAGAATATAAGCTACTTGAGGGCAAGGGATTTTATTGTTCATCATTGTTATCTCGGCACAGTGCTTGGTGTTGAATGGGCACCTAGGAAATTTTTACCGAATGAATAAATAAACTAAAAGAAAAAAAATCCAATCTCTTCATCTTAGCTTCCAGACTCTCCTTAATCTCTCTGATATTACTTAGTCACCCTCATTTCGTATTATCCCATCTTCATTATCATTTGTCTCCTCTCCATCACAAACTAAGGGGGGAAGTTAAAGGTTCCCTTTCCTTCTTGATCCCCTCTTCTGAAAATGGGCTAGGTGGTAAACACTGCACAATATATCCCCAGGGAAGGGCAAGAGCTATTTCTCAATTAAATTATAGTATAAGTGTAGAGAGTATTCCAGAAAATTGGAATGTTACATAAATGTGAAGATGGTCCTTTTTTTACTTTCTTCTTTCTGGGAGACTGGAAAAGTAAAGCAGGGCCTTAATCTGCCCTTTCTGCCTACAAGATGCCAAAAACAGATTATTTGAACTCAAGCATCTAAATCAAGCTGAACTCATTTAATTTTAACCTTGGATTAAAATGCTAACAGTATAATTAAGTGACTGCCTAGAGTAAAAAATTATCAATTCTGGGAAGTCCAGTACGATTAAGATCTAATTGTCCTTCACAATTTTGCATCATTTTCTGGGGTTTTTATGTGTAGTCTGATTGGATCCACTAGAACAGTCTGATATCAACCTTACTAGAACCAATTAGACCATCCAAAAAACACCTTCCACAAAGCCTGAAATACCCGCCAATAGGAACCAGGCCTCCTTCTAAGGAATGTGAACTTTAACGTCTATGTTATTAGGGCATATGCTTCATGAAATAACCCTGCTACTATAATCCATTACCTCTCTGACCTCATCTCCTATGACCCCCTCCACCCAATTCCTCTCACACAGACTATGCACACTAACTCTTTAAGGGCTTTGCATTATCTTTCCTTCTGCCTGGAGGAACACTCTTCCCTCAGATATCTACATGGCTAATCCCCTCCACCAACTGTCAGTTTATTGTTCTGTGGTAGCTTGCATGCTGTTTTGATGCTGGAAGCTATGCCACCAGTATTTCAAATAGCAGCAGGGTCACCCAAGGTGGACAGGTCTCTATGGAGTTTACAGACTAAGACAGACCAGGAAGAAGTACCTGGAGATCTACTTCTGTAAAAACTGGTGAGTGAAAACCTTATGAATACCAGCAGAACACTGTCTGATATACTGCCAGAAGATGAGCCCCTCAGGTTGGAAGGCACTCAAAATACAACTGCAGAAGAGCTACCTCCTCAAAGTAGAGTCGTTCTTAAAGATGTGGATGGAGTCAAGCCTTCGGGACCTTCCTTTGCTGATGTGGCATGACTCAAAATGAGCAGAAGCAGCTACAAACATCCATTAATAATCAGAAAGTGGAATGTAAGAATTATGAATCTAAGAAAATTGGAAGTTGTCAAAAATGAAATGGAATGCATAAACATTGATATCCTAGGCATTAGTGAGCTGAAATGGACTGGTATTGGCCATTCTGAATGAGACAATCATATGGTCTACTATGCTGGGAACAGTGGCTTCACTAGGGTTGGTGTCTCCAGGGCAATAATTCATGGTGTCACCCCACATGCTAATTACCACAACATTGTAGCTAAAACACCAGAAAATTTGACAAAATCAACAACTACAAAAACACCGGTGGCAACAAAAAAAACAGCGTGTGCTTGTAGAGCATACAGAAGAAACCATGTGATTTGAAGCAACACTGCAATTGTGCAATAATGACAGCTCTAATTGGAGCTCATTAGAAGGTCCAAAAAGTAAATTAGCATAGAGTTTCAGCCTTGTAGATATACTGATACATGTAAGCTGGGGTCACATAATTTTTTTGTTGTTATAGATAACTACAGGAATATTTTTATAAAAAAGAATAAATTTCTGCTGAAACATTGCACAAAAAATTTATAGACAGAGATTTTGGTGTCACCTTTTCTGACAGAGCCACCCAGTGCAGTCTGAAACCCCCACGCCCCCCTCCACCCCCCCACATGTCTCCACTGGCCGGAAGACAAACTGGAGGGGAGCAGCATTCCATTCATTGTCAAAAAGAACATTTCAAGATCTATCCTGAAGTTCAATGCTGTCAGGTGATAGGATAATATCCATATGCCTACAAAGAAGATTTGTTAAAATGACTATTATTCAAATTTGTAATGCCAAAGATGAAGAAATTGAAGTTTCTACCAACTTTTTCAGTCTGAAATTAATCAAACATGCAATCAAAATGCAATGATAATTACTGGTGATAGGAATGGGAAAGTTGAAACTAGAAGAATCAGTTGTTGGAAAATATGGCCTTGGTGATAGAAATGACACCAAATATTGCACGACAGAAATTTGCAAGTCCAATAACTTATTCATTGAAAAGACCTTTTTTCAATAACAAAAATTATGACTATACACTTGGACCTCACGTGGATGGAATACACAGGAGTCAAATAGACCACATCTGTGGAAAGAGATGATGGAGAAGCTCAATATCCTTGGTTAGAATAAGGTCAGGGGCTAACTTCAGAATAGACCATCAATTGCTCACATGCAAGTTCGAGTTGAAACTAAAGAATATTAAAACAAGCCCAAGTGAGCCAAAGTACAACTCTGAGTATATACCACCTGAATTTAGAGACCATCTCAAGAATAGATTTGACGCACTGAACAGTAATGACCTAAAACCAAACGAGTTGTGGGATGACATCAAGGACACCATACACAAAGAAAGCGAAAGGAATTTAAAAAGAGAGGAAAGAAAGAAAAGACCAAAATGGATGTCAGAAGAGATTCTGAAACTTGTTCCTGAATGCAGAGTAGCTTTAAAAAATGGAAAAAATGATGATGTCGAAGAGCTGAACAAAAGATTTCAAATGAAGGCTTGAGAGGACAAAGAATTATAATGAAATGGGCAAAGACCTCGAGTTAGAAAACCAAAAGGGGAGAACGCACTTGGCATTTCTCCAGCAGAAAGAACTGAAGAAAAAATTCAAGCCTCAAGTTTCAATACTGAAGGACTCTATGGGCAAAAAATTGAACAATACTGAAAGCATCAAAAGAACATGTAAGGAATACACAGAGTCACTATGCCAAACAGATTTGCTCAACATTCAATCATTCCAGGAGGTAGCATATGATCAAGAACTGATGCTACTGAGGAAAGAAGTGCAAGCTGCACTGAAGGCACTGGCGATAAACAAGGCTCCAGGAATTGACAGAATACCAACTGAGATGTTTCAACAAATGTACACAATGCTGGAAGTGCTTATTCATCTATGCCAAGAAATTGGAAGACAGCTACCCGGCCATCTAACTGGAACAGATTCATATTTGTGCTCATTCCAAAGAAAGGTGATCCAATGGATCATTAACATGACAAGCAAGTTAATTTTTGCTGAAGATAATTCAAAAACGGTTGCAGCAGTATATTTACAGGAAATTGCCAGAAATTCAAGCCAGATTCGAGAGGACATGGAACCAGGAATATCATTCTGATATCAGATGAACCTTGGCTGAAAGCAGAGAATAGCAGAAAGATGTTTACCTCTTTTATTGACTATACAAAGGTATTTGACTGTGGATCATAACAAATTACGGATAACATTGCAAAGAATGGGGATTCCAGAACACTTAATGGTGCTCCTGAGGAACCTGTACATAGACCAAGAGGCAGTCATTCAAACAGAAAAAGGCAATACTGTGCGGTTTAAAATCAGGAAAGGTGAGCATCAGTGTTGTATCCTTTCATCACACTTATTCAATCCGTATGCTGAGCAAATAATCTGAAAAACTGGACTACGTGAAGAACACAGCATTAAGATTGGAGGAAGACTCATTAACAACCTGCTTTATGCAAATGACACAACCTTGCTTGTTGAAAGTGAAGAGGACTTGAGGATGAAGCATGGATGAAGATCAAAGACTATAGCCTTCACTATGTATTATGCCTCAACATAAAAAAAATAAAAATCTTCACAACTGGATCCATAAACTACATCATGATAAACGGAAAAAAAAATTGAAGTTGTCAAGGATTTCTTTTTACTCTGATCCACAATCAACACCCATGGGAGCAGCGGTCCAGAAATCAAACAATATATTGCATTGGGCAAATCTGCTGCAAAAGATCTCTTTAAAGTGTTGAAAAGAAAAGATGTCAGTTGGAGGACTAAGGTGTGCCTGATCCAAATCATATTTTCAATCACCTCATATGCATCCAAAAGTTGGATGAAGAATAAGAAAGGCTGAAGAACTGATGCCTTTGAAGGATGGTGTTGCCAAAGAATATTGAATATGCCATGGACTGCCAGGAAAACAAACAAGTCTGTCTTGGAAGCAGTAGAGCTAGAATGCTCCTAAGAAGGGAGGATGGCAAGACTTTGTCTTATGTACTTTGGACGTGTTATCAGGAGGGACCAGTCCCTGAAGAAGGACATCATCCTTGGTAAAATAGAGGGTCAGAGAAAAAAAGAAAAACCCTCAATGAGTTGGACTGACACAGTGGCTGCAACAGTGGACTCAAACATAGCAATGATTGTGAGGATGGCACAGAACCAGGCAGTGTTTAGTTCCATTGTACATAGGGTCACTGTGAGTTGGACTTAATTCTACAGTACCTAACAACATGACAATCACCCCCTCCAGCTCACTTCTTTCATGTCATCTATGAAGAAAGTTCTTCCATGACAATATAGCAACCTATCTTTTCTTTAGTAGCACTTACTATAATTTGTATTTATTCATTATTTACTTTGTGGGGGGGCTAACTAAAAGTTCTGTGATGGCAGGGACTTTGTTTTGTTTCCCACTATTTATTTAACAAATAACTATTGAATACCAACTATGTGTCAAGCATCATTTTAGGGGACAGTTAAATGAATAAAAATGGAGTCATGTGGTTGACAAAATGGTGGTGGTAGTTGAGTGGACAATGCTCCCAGAGTCTTGTTTTTACCAAAACTTAAGCCTAGTTTGCCTATAAATCAGGCCACCCTCATTGACCAATGAGATTCTGACAACACTTCCACCCTCATTGACCAATGGAATCCTGACAGTATTTCAAAAGTAGATTATATAAGTCAATCAGAAACAAGCTTCTTTGCTTTCATGTTCTTTAATAAAAAGCCAGTCACTGCTGATACTCAGTGACATACCTTTGCACATGTGGTTCGGTGCTAACTGATTCAAGAATCTTCTGCCCAAATAAACCTCATCTATAATAGATTAAATTTATTATTGATTCAGTTCTTTTGACAGGACCCAGATGTGAACAGGGGTTTTATATTATAGACAATTAGATTACAGACATTAAGCAGGTAAACAAGTAAAATAACATAATAATCTCAGAGACTGATAAATACTTTGAAGAAAATAGAACAGAGGAATGCGATAAAGAGTGACTGAGGGTTGTTGTTGTTAGGTTCCATCGAGTCAATTCCAACTCATAGCAACCCCATGTGACAGAGTAGAACTGACCCATAGGGTTTCTAGGCTGTAATCTTTATGGGGGCAGATCACCAAGTCTTTATCCCAGGAAGCCACTAAGGACTAAGTATCCTTTCTTTACCATTGGCATGAATCATATGCCAGCCATTTTTATGTCTCTGAACCTCAAAGGTAACACATTATTCCAGTTCCAATGCTTTTATTGTCAAGGTGGGTCCCTTTGAAATGTGTGAAGCTCAGCAGACCAGAGTTGGAGACTTGTCGTTGTGTAGACTAAGCATTCTATTAGGTGATGTGTTTTAGTTATCTAGTACTTCTTTAACAGAAACACTACAAGTGGATGGCTTTAACAACAGAAATTTATTCTCTCGCAGTTTTGTAGGCTAGAAGTCCAAATTCTGGGTGCCAGGTCCAGGGGAAGGCTTTTTCTCTCTGTCAGCTCTGGAAGAATGTCCTTGTCATCAATCTTCCCCTGGTCTAGGAACTTCCCTGTACAGGAACCTCAGGTCCAAAAGACACACTCTGCTCCCGGCACTGCTTTCTTGGTAATATGAGGTCCCCCTGTCTCTCTGCTCACTTCTTTCTCATATGTGTCAAAAGAGATTGGCTTGAATTGTAGATTAATCTTATAGATTGAGTCTATATAACTGCCACTAATCCCATTTTATTAACGTCATAGAGATAGGATTTACAACACATAGGAAAATCACATCAGATGACAAAATGGTGGACAATCAATCACATGATACTGGGCATCATGACCTAGCCAAGCTGACAGATATTTGGGGGGGGACACAATTCAATCCATGACATAATGTTTATTGCACGCGTTAGTTTTGTAAACTTTTGCTTTTTTCCCCTTTATTTCTGTGAAACAAATCTTGCAGGCATAATTATGGCTTTCCCGTGTGATAGGGAGACCTGAGGGGTATGTTTTGGTTTTTCTGTGTCATATTTGGAAAATCATAGGTTCCCCATGTAACCTAAAGAAAAAGCGCCAACAATAAATTGTCTACCTAGTTCTCAGTGACATAGCTGCCACAGATCAGTGGTGCCAAAGTGCCACTTGCCTCATTGGTGGATTGTATTGCCAGGTCATAGTTCTCAAAATCCATATTACCAACCAAAAATTTAAACACACTTAATTAGTAAGCATGCATTCCAATATTGAAAACACATGCCATCAAAAAAAAAGAAGAAAAAAAGTAGTAATGAAAGGGTTAAATTCGGAAGGCATCTCTGAGGAAGTAGTATTGTGCTGAGACAGGAATTAGATGATATAAGCAGCCATGAGCATTCCAGGGAGAGGAACAGAATGTGTAAAGGACCAAAGTGGAAACAATTTTGACATAAAGGAACATAAAGAAGGCCATTTTGTCTAGGGGGTAATGAACAATAGCAGATAAGGTACAGACTAAGCGGGAACCATGCAAAAGCATTAAATTACTTTGTCTCCTACGTGTAGAATAGCTTATAAGAGAGCAGGAATGAAAGCAACAGGGAGATTTGCTCTGGAAGATATGAGAAGATAATGAATTGGATCAGGGTGATTGCAGTGGAAGTGGAGAGAAGTGGAAAAAAACAGAGATATATATCGGAGGTGCATATCAAGCCTTGCTGATGGACTGGATCTGTACAGTGAAGGAAAGAGAGGAACCAGGGATGACTCCTGGGCTTTGAGCTGGACCCATGTGCATGAGTTGGTGTCACCCAGTGCAGTAACTCATGGTGTCACCCCCCCCCCATGCTAATTACCACAATAGGGTAGCTAAAACACCAGAAAATTTGACAAAATCAGCTACTAGAAAAACACCGGCTGCAACAAAAACAATAGCATGTGGTTGTAGCACGTGCAGATGAAACCACATGATTGGAAGCGTCATTGTAATTGGGTAATAATGATAGCTCTGACAGAGCTCATTAGAAGGTTCAAAAAGTAAATTAGTACAGAGTTTTAGCCTTGTAGGAGTTTTAATCTGGGTTTATGAAAAAAGATTTGTTATAATTAACTACAGGGATATTTTTACAAAAAAGAATAAATTTCTGATGAAACACTGCATAAAAATTTATGACAGTCATTTTGGTGTCACCCCCTCTGATAGCATCACCCCGTGCAATCCATATTCCCTATACCCCCTTAGTGACACCATTGCCCATTTGGTGAATAGATGGTAATTCCATTTACTGAGGCACATATTCAGTGCCTGGCACATAATATGTGCTCAATAGTTACTATGTATCAATCAATACTGAGATTCTAGGTTAAATTTTGTTTGACTAAAACAATTCCTCTTAGGAAAACAAAGGCTGGAAACCATTGTAATTAGAATGATCCAGAGCTGTACATGCAGGTTTCGATGTCACTTGGGTGAGTGGGACACCACAGCTCCATAATGTAACAGTGAGTGCATGCATATGCAGACCTAGCTTCTGGTATGGCCAGGGTAATGCTAGGTTTGAAATGGGTGGTCCTTGAAAGGTAAATTTGAGGATTACCCCTACAAAGCTGAGGTAACCTTGTTGTGAATGAGTTATTAGTTGTGAGTGGCTTGGTCAAACATGGAGGAATTAACTTGTGTGGCCAGAGTTTGGACAAGAAAAGCAGGAGAAATCTTGGTCAGGTGGGTTGGCATGAAAATTGAAAATTCTGAGCTGAGGGCCTCTGCTAGTGTGTTCACTTGGCCAGGGCAGGAGCACAGGCTAAAGTCAAGGGTTCCCCATTGGAACACAAAACCTAAACAGCAGAGGTCAGAGGAGGGAAGAGAAATTGGTGCTGATTAACAAGGAATGGTAAAAACTAGAAAAACAGAGAACAAGCAGAAGAATGAATTTCATTCAAAGAGGATGATTATGCCGAAAAATCTTCCACCCTCCCACCCCACAGGGTAATTTGAGGTTTCCTATACATGCCAAGGAGCCCTGGTGCTAAGGTGGTTAAGAGCTCAGGCTGCTAACCAAAAAGTCAGCAGTTGAAATCCACGAGCCACTCCTTGGAAACTCTATGGGGCAGTTGTGCTCTGTCCCACAGGGTTGCTATGAGTTGTCGGAACTGACTAGATGGTAATGAGTTTGGTTTTTTGGTACACATGCAAAATTTTTAAGTGGTTAATCCCTGGCAATTAGGTGGGAGGTAAGAGAGAGTTGAGCAAAGTATACCAGAGTCCTATTGCTGAAAAAAAAAAAAAAAATAGCTGAGGACCTTGTAAATCACACCACACAAGTACTTACCTTCCTTAATTACTTGTACGGCCACTGTTATGGATTGAATTCTGTCCCAGAAAAATGTGTGTTGTAAACCCTAACCTCTATACCTGTGGTTGGAGCCCTGGTAGCAGTGGTTAAGAGCTCAGCTGCTAACCAAAAGGTCGGCAGTTCAAGTTCACCAGCCATGCCTTGGAAACCCTGTGAGGCAGTTCAATTCTGTTCTGTAGGATCACTATGAGTCGGAATCGACTCGAGGGGAACGGGTAATGGAATATACCTGTGGTTAGGAGCCCTGGTGGCACAGTGGTTAAGCACTAAGCTTAAACCCACCAGCCACTCCACAGGAGAAAGTTATGGCAGTCTGCTCCAATAAAGATTACAGCCTTAGAAACCCTACAGGGTAGTTCTAATCTGTCCTACAGGATCACTGTGAGTTGGAATCATCATCTAGATGGCAATGGGTTTTAAACATGTGGTTATAATCTCATTTGGGAATGAGTTTTCTTTGTTATATTAACAAGACAGTATTAGTGTGAGGTGTGTCTTAAGCCAATCACTTTTGAGATATAAAAGAGATTAAATAAGCAACTGCCAAGGCAGAGATGGGGGGAAGAAAGATGCCAAGCCACATGAAGATTGCCTAGGAGCAGAAGTTCAAAAAAGACAGGGACCTTCCTCCAGAGCCAACAGAGGGAGAGATCCTTCCCCTAGAGCCAGCACCCTGAATTTGGATTTCTAGCTTCCTATACTATGAGATCTAGGAAAATTAGAAATCATCAAAAATGAAATGGAACACATAAACATCAATATCCTAGGCATTAGTGAACTGAAATGGACTGGTATTGGCCATTTTGAATCGGACAATCATATAGTCTACTATGCTGGGAATGACAACTTGAAGAGGAATGGTGTTGCATTCATCGTCAAAAAGAACATTTTAAGATCTATCCTGAAGTACAATGCTGTCAGTGATAGGATAATATCCATATGCCTACAAGGAAGACCAGTTAATACGACTATTATTCAAATATACACACCAACCACTAGGGCCAAAGATGAAGAAATACAAGATTTTTATCAGCTGCTGCAGTCTGAAATTGATCGAACATGCAATGAAGATGCATTGATAATTACTGGCGATTTTAATGCGAAAGTTGGAAACAAAGAAGAAGGATCAGTAGTTGGAAAATATGGCCTTGGTGACAGAAACAATGCTGGAGATCGAATGATAGAATTTTGCAAGACCAACAACTTCTTCATTGAAAATACCTTCTTTCACCAACATAAATGGTGACTATACACATGGACCTTACCAGATGGAACACACAGAAATCAAATTGACTACATCCGTGGAAAGAGACTATGGAAAAGCTCAATATCATCAGTCAGAACAAGGCCAGGGGCCAGCTGTGGGAACAGACCATCAATTGCTCATATGCAAGTTCAAGCTGAAACTGAAGAAAATCAGAGCAAGTCCATGAGAGCCAAAATGTGACCTTGAGTATACCCCACCTGAATTTAGAGACCATCTGAAGAATAGATCTGATGCATTGAACACTGGTGACCGAAGACCAGACGAGTTGTGGAATGACATCAAGGACATCATACATGAAGAAAGAGGTCATTGAAAAGACAGGAAAGAAAGAAAAGACCAAGATGGATGTTGGAGGAGACTCTGAAACTTGCTCTCGAGTATCGAGCAGCTAAAGCAAAAGGAAGAATTGATGAAGTAAAAGAACTGAACACAAGATTTCAAAGGGCGGCTCGAGAAGACAAAGTAAAGTATTAAAATGACATGTACAAAGAGCTGAAAATGGAAAACCAAAAGGGAAGAACAAGCTCGGTGTTCCTCAAGCTGAAAGAACTGAAGAAAAAATTTAAGCCTCGAGTTGCAATAGTGAAGGATTCCATGGGGAAAATATTAAACGACGCAGGAAGCATCAAAAGAAGATGGAAGGAATACACAGAGTCATTATACCAAAAAGAATAGTCGATGTTCAACCATTTCAAGAGGTAGCATATAATCAGTACTGAAGGAAGAAGTCCAAGCTGCTCTGAAGGCATTGGCGAAAAACAAGGCTCCCGGAACTGAAGGAATATCAATTGAGATGTTTCAACAAACAGATGCAGCATTGGAGGTGCTCACTCGTCTATGCCAAGAAATATGGAAGACAGCTTCCCCGCCAAGTGACTGGAAGAGGTCTATATTTATGCCTATTCCCAAGAAAGGCGATCCAACCGAATGTGGAAATTATACAACAATATCATTAATATCACACACAAGCAAAATTTTGCTGAAGATCATTCAAAAATGGCTGCAGAAGTATATCAACAGGGAACTGCCAGAAATTCAGGCCGGTTTCAGAAGAGGACGTGGAACCAGGGATATCATTGCTGATGTCAGATGGATCCTGGCTGAAAGCAGAGAATACCAGAAGGATGTTTACCTGTGTTTTATTGACTATGCAAAGGCATTCGACTGTGTGGATCATAACAAATTATGGATAACATTGTGAAGAATAGGAATTCCAGAACACTTAATTGTGCTCATGAGGAACCTGTACATCGATCAAGAGGCAGTTGTTCAGATAGAACAAGGTGATACTGATTGGTTTAAAGTCAGGAAAGGTGTGTATTCTTTCACCATACCTATTCAACCTGTATGTTGAGCAAATAAGCTGAGAAACTGGACTATATGAAGAAGAACAGGGCATCAGGATTGGAGGAAGACTTATTAATAACCTGCATTATACAGATGACACAACCTTGCTTGCTGAAAGTGAAGAGGACTTGAAGCACTTATTAATGAAGATCAAAGACCACAGCCTTCAGTATGGATTGCACCTCAACATAAAGAAAACAAAAATCCTTACAACTGGACCAATGAGTAGCACAGTGATAAATGCAGAAAAGATTGAAGTTGCCAAGGATTTCATTTTACTTGGGTCCACAATCAACAGCCATGAAGCAGCAGACAAGAAATCAAAAGATGCATTGCATTGGGTAAATCAGCTGCAAAGGACCTCTTTAAAGTATTGAAGAGCAAAGATGTCACCTTGAAGACTAAGGTGCGCCTGACCCAAGCCATGGTATTTTCAATCACATCATATACATGTGAAAGCTGGACAACGAATAAGGAAGACCAAAGAAGAACTGATGCCTTTGAATTGTGGTGTTGGCGAAGAATATTGAATATACTGTGGACTGCCAGAAGAACGAATAAATCTGTCTTGGAAGAAGTACAACCAGAATGCTCCTTAGAAGCAAGGATGGCGAGACTGCATATTACATACTTTGGACATGTTGTCAGAAGGGATCAGTCTCTGGAGAGGGACATCATGTTTGGCAAAGTACGGTGTCAGCAGAAAAGAGGAAGACCCTCAACGAGGTGGATTGACACGGTGGCTGCAACAATGGGCTCGAGCATAACAACAATTGTGAGGATGGCGCAGGACTGGGCAGTGTTTTGTTCTGTTGTGCATGGGGTCGCTATGAGTTGGAACCAACTCAAAGGTACCTAACAACAACATACTATGAGAAAATTAATTTCTGTTTGTTAAAGCCACCAACTTGTATATTTCTGTTATAGCAGCACCAGATAACTAAGACAGCCAACCTTAGATCTGATTGGCTGAATAATCAGGGCCTGAGAGATTATGCATCTTCCAGAACTGCCAGAAAGTTTGGAGCAGGGCCAAGAGTAAGTGCTTTACTTCCTGACTAACACTGAAGGATGAAACCCCAGGACATTAGGTCGCTGAAACCTGGATAATCTAGAAACCTGTTGCCACTCCCACTGCCCTTTGCTGATTAAATAACCAGCGGCAGCCTCATAGCAGTCCAGAATCAAGACCCCATGGGGCGTCTGCAGTTGAAGTTTATAGGTATCATTTCAGTAGCCTCTCTGGAAAGCCAGAGCACCATTTCAATAGAATTATGAGGCTTAATTGATTAGTGCTGCTAACGTTGTGTACCATCTAGTTGTAGATTTTGTAGTCTTAGCTCCATAGAATTGAGTTAATTTCCTCCCAAGGGAGGTATTTTGCAATTTTCTTAAGTGATAGCTTTAACCTAATACCCTCAGTGGTTAAAATCTTGATAGTTAAAAGTTAATGGGTTTTTAACAGGCTGTTCCCGACATATGCATAATTTGTTTTTTCTTTTCCGTGGCTAGCCCCAGGTTGAGGTTGAATTGGCTGAAACGGGAGAAATGCAAATCTCTTCTTCAGATTTGACTTCTAAGATGATAGCAAACCCATCAGATGGCATTTTCAAAAACAGGAGAATTTCCATTTCCTTGAAAAATGCTATCATTTTCTCACTGTAAGGGTGCATGCTAAAGATGAATAATGTAATTGTCTGAGAGGCTTATTAAGGATAAGCAAGCAAATAGATAAAAGCTCTGGTTTCCTAAATGACATGGTAGGGCCAGGTCTTTGACTTGCAGGTTGGCAATAAGATGATGTAAACCTGTGGCTGAAAGTGTACATTCAATAACCCCTGCAACCTCCAGCTACCAGCTAGACGGAAATGTAAGCCTCTTACCCAACTCCATTGCAGAGACAAGGAAATGAAAGCATGACTAAGAAAGAATGCATGCTGTGGACATTCCAAATCTCTCTTTCTTCTCCCCTCAATTTTTTTCTCTGAGAGCAAACATTGCTTTACTTGTTGATAATGTGCTTTAAAAAAAAAGCAATAAAAAATGTGAGTTAATTACAGTAGGTCAGAATACGGAATGCTTAAGAATTCAGTCTCTCTTACTGTACTGTGCTGGATTGGAATGCTGATTCTTTCACTTGCTAACTTAGTAAACGTTAGCAAGTAACTTCATTTGCCTAAGTCTCAGCTTCCTCACATGCAAAATAAGTATAATAATAGCTGTCGTGAATGTTAAATGACAGAATACAAGATTTAACACTGTGTTTAATAGAGAAATATATTCTACCAATTCTTCTTATTATTAAATTTTTAAGAATTGTTTTTATTCTCCAATTAAATGATTGTACATATAGGTTTTTTATTTATAAAGAGCAAACTGATCTCCAAAGCTTGAGCAATGACAGACATTGCCAATGATTTTCAAGTTATTTTCTACTCTTCCTTTGCATCAAATCTGAGTATAATTTATCTGAAAGAAGACCATCTAAAATGAAGTGCCTGTTATCCTGACAATTCTATATATTCAATCTTTTTAAAATCCTAATATGCAAATCATTGAATTCTTCAAGGGTGTTAATTGGCTAAAACATAGCTTGTTTGGTAAAACATTTCCCAGTCTGTATGTATAGAGGGAAACGGCATGTGCTACTGTGTTGTTTTGCTGATTAAAACAACCTGGGTAAAATCCTAACTCTTGCTGCCAAGATAATCTCAAATACTTATACTCAACTCTGGTGTTTAACCAGTATCCACTGCTACCCTGCTATGCTCAAGGCACTAGAGATCCAATGATCAGTCAGTAAGAAACGAGAGGCAGCTTCAATTTCTGTACAGCCTGTCTGTACCAGAAGCTGGATGATCTTGTGACAAAACTGTTTTAACAGTTAAGGGACCTTTCTCAATCTCTACATAAACTATAAAGTAAAAAGAGTGAATAAGTAAATATATATATTGAGAATACACCACCCCCAAAAATCTAAATCGACAGTTAAAACTAACAAAACAATGTTTTTAAAAGCATAAAACGTGAGCCTTGTTTGTATGTTTAACCCTTAAGATTGTGTTAGACTCTATCCCATGCATAACTGGAACTGAGCCACCCTCTGCCACAAAAAACGCAGGGTGCTGTGCTCCTCAGAAACAGGTGAAATTCAAAAGATCTGATGGCAGGAGAAAAATCTTCGGTCGTCTTTGTCCGTTGGACATTGAATAAATTTGGAATAATAAAGTGGATTTTTTTTTTTTTCCTACAAATACTTAGACCAGGAAGGAAAATCAACAAACACTTAAAACTGTAGACTTCCCCAAAACTATGGCCCTGGGGAACCCTGCTAACTCAGAACTGAAGCCACTCCCAAAGTCCAATTTTCAGCTAAAGATTTAGACGGGCCTATAAAATAAATAGTAACACACATGAGGAATGTGCTTATTAGTTCGTCAAGTATACAAGACCAAATGGGCAATACTTGCCCAAAGACAAAGAAAAAGACAAGAAGGTAGGAAAGGACAGGAAAACTGGACGAATGGACACAGAGGAGCCAGGATGGAAAGGTGGAGAGTGCTGACACATTGCAGGGATTGTAACCAATATCACAAAACAGTGTAAAATTTTTTAATGAAAAACTAACTTGTGCTGTAAAATAAAGTTAAAAAAAAAGAACTGTGGACTTGAATATATAAAACTCTGAATATATTAGTGAAAAAAAATTTTGGTAGCATGAAAATTGGCATTCAGTTAATCCCCAAACCTTTTTTCTCTTTAACCAATCAATTTTCTTACTTTTCACAAAATATCTTGTTCCTTATGCTAAATCATTTAGTATAGAAGTGAACAAAGTGTTATCCATAAGTAGGTGATATATTTAATCGTTTTTGTAGATTAGTAAGCCAACTTTCAAGATAACAAGTTAGCCTGCCACAAGCTAACATATTAGCTAGCTGCAAGTTAACAAGTTAACCTGTTACAGGTTATGGATGCTTATATAAGACACAAGTCTCCTAGGTCATAGACAAAGGACAGTTTATTACTCAGAGTGATAATAGTAGGTTTTGATTCCCAGAGCCCCAACCCCTGTAATCATTATGAGAGGAACCCTGAGTTTAGGGAACTCAAATCTTTCACAATGGGCCCCAAGCATGCCTGACCATTGTTCTAGAGGGAGACAGCACCTTTATGTTTCAAGGTTGTAAGCAACCCTGCACTTTGCTCTGGAGGGAGACGCTGTGTCTGTCTTCCAAGTCTGTTTTCTTTACAAACATCCATGAAAAGATAGTCTGGGACAAAAATTAGTCAGTGCCTCACTTTACGTGCAGAAATGAAAAAGACCGGTAGAGGGTTGTATCTCAACAATCCTAAGCAGTGATTTCTGGAGAAGTTTGACAGGAGAGAGAGAATCCTCTCCTGGTGACTTTTTTCACATTAGGGAAGAAAGACCTTTTCAGACTGGGTAGTCTAATGAGAGAGTTTAGGATAAGTAATAACAACAACAAAAAAAAGACCAGTTTGTAAGAATTTGAGCATCCAACAGAAAAAGATAACAGTATGAAAAAATTAAAATAATTCTAGTAAAAAGAGAAAAATTAGTACTATTGTATAGTACCATAAACACCTAATTTATAAGTGATCCCTATATGTTAAGTGCTGGCTAGCCAGTGCTGTGTCTGGGCATGGAAGGACTCCACTTTACTGTTTAGCAGTCCTCAGAGTCCATTGCTAACGAGTAATGGCTGGCACTGGTTTGGAGTTGGAAATAGAGTTGAAATGCAGACTTTCAGTCTCCCTCTCTCCTGAGCTTCCACAGCCACTTGTGGCCTCGCAAGAAGAGAATTCGATCTCCTGATCTTCTTTTCTGCCCAATCTCCCAATATCTTGGAGTATGTTATAGTTAAGGTCTTAGTGCCCTGAGACCTGACTTGGAAATCAATTCCCTTAGAAATAATTTACAACGGCAGTTAGATTTCCCGATTATTCTTCTCACTGCCTTCAATATCAGTTCCCCCAATAGCCTATTAACCCATAATATATCTGATTCATACAGCATTCTGTTTCAACTGCACTGTGAATTAAATAAACTTGTCAGGCTAGCTGGAGACTATGACCACCATTTATGGAGTCTCTAGTGTGGAAAAATGTGTTTTTATTAATGAATATTTAACAAATGACTTTATGGAGTATGCCTCTGATTAAATTGCATTTTTTTAAATAATCATTTATAAAATATTACCAGATGAAGTTTACTTTTGCAACTGTCTATGGACGATGGTGTTATCTTCTGTGGCAGCAAAAAAGTTATCCCAGGTTAAAAGCCTGGAGAAAAAGTAAACTTAATCTCTAACAAGAGTTTAAACAGATGATGAAAGGGCTTCATATTCTCTGCCTAAAAAAGTGTGTTGGCCAAAAAACACATAGTAAAAGAAAAAAAATTTAATGATAATTCACAAGAATCCCTGAAAAATGAGAAGCATATAACATGCCAGGAATAAAAAATCAAGGAATTATGCTTGCATAATCAACACTTGTACACTCGACAAGCTCTCTGTGTATTCCTAGTTTACGTTCAAATTCTCTTGTGTTATGGGGCTCTTGCTATGCAGTAGGCTGTTACCATTTGCCATCAAAATGTTCTCTGGGATATTCCACTTTCAAGTTTATTTTCATTTAATTTCACCCTATCGCACATAGCTATCAAATATTTTACTGTTTTTTCTTAGCTGCATTTCTAGTTAGAACTAATCATTTTTAGCATTTTATCAGTCTTTACCTTTTTTTTTTTTTTTGCAATTTCTGGTTGAAAATTATCCAGTTATTTACAGTTTTCCCATATGGAGAGACTGAATGCAGACTAGCAAAGCCAAGTGTGAGCTTACCAAGTTATAATGAGAAAGACAATCATGATTTCTGTGCTCTAACAGATTGCTGACAATATTTATTAAAGTGAAGGCTTTTTTTTTTTTAGCTTTATCATCTTTAACTGCCCTTTACTTTTGCTGTTCTCATAGGATCTTATTTCATGTTGATCTTGGTTCTTTTGCAATTGTGGTTCTCCTCTTAGTTTATCTTCTTGTTGAATTTGTGGCTTATTTTCCATATTTCTAAAGCATATCTTGAAATCTTACAAAATATTGATATTTTAAAATATCGAGTTACAAAATTACCCTAGAAAATAATTTTGAATATTATGGGAAACCTCTTACATTCCATTTGGTTTATTTATCATGTTTTTCTCATTATAAATCAATTACCTTTTCTATCTTTAAGTGTGCATAGCCAATGATTATACAGTGATCAATTTATAGCAACAAAGATAGAAAGTGGAAGTGGTAAAAAGTGGTTAGATTCTGAATATATTTTGGAGATACAGCCAAAAGGATGAATTTCCCAGCCTTGACCTAGATCAATCTCAACCAGGGACAATTTTGCCCTCCCCCCCAAAGAAGGTTTGGCAATGTCTGAAGATGTTTTTAATTGTCATAACTGCAGGGGTACCAGGGTTGCTGCTAAACTTACATTGCACAGGACAGTTTCCCACAACTAAGAATTATCTCATCCAAAATGTCAATTGTGTTGAGGTTAAGAAACGCTGCTCTAGATGTACTTTGAGCATCACCCTGAGTTTCTATGCTTTAGGAGAGCTTACTATAAGAACTTTGGCACTAAGCTGAAACTATTATCAAAATGTCCAAAAAAGAAGACATACTCTATTCTGCCAGAGGACTCAAAATCTAAACTAGAAAGAAGTTTTCCCAGTGGACGTCTTCTAGGAATAATGAGTAAGTCTGTTTACTGTTGCTGTCGATTCCAACTCATAGTGCCCGATAGGACAGAGTAGAACTGACGGATGGGGTTTCCAAAGCTATAAATCTTTGCAGAAGCAGACTGCCACATCTTTCTCCCGTGGAGTGGCAGATGGGTTTGAATTGCCACCTTTCAGTTAGCAGCCAAGATGCTTAACCACTGCACCACCAGGGCTCCTAGGTCTGTTTAGAGGTGGCTTTATCTTCCAATGCATGAAAAAAAAAAAAAAAAAGACAGAAGGCTAACTAAAATCAGGACTTCTGCTTAGACACCCAGCATCCAGCCTTTTACCACAGCCACTGGAGTCTACTTTTATAAAAATTCCCTTTATTTTCTCTGGCTGAGAGGAACAACAAATGTAGACAAATCTTTACATCATGAGCCCAAGTGGAGGCTGCACAGTTATGCCAAAGGAGGAATTTGTAGTCCATCATAGCAGGGCAACCGCTGGGCAGATTTAGCATTCTAAGGGTTTGTCTAGATGCGTTTCCTCACTCCCTGCCGACATATCAAGCGCTATGGTACATGTCAAATAATTACAACTTGGAGCTCTACTAGAGTAGGTTTTCTGAGGTCTCCTTTTACTTTTAGAAACATTTGATTTGAGAAAAGGATCATTGAATCTCTAAATCACAATCCTAAGAAATAGATCTACTAGATTGCAGCTCATATTTTTCTACTGTCAATAGCACTTTAGGAAGGTCAAAGCCACAAGACTCCTGCCCTGTCTGAGTAGGTGACAAAATTATACGAGTGACTCTTGTTATCCATAGATTCATTATTCAAACATACTAGGCTTCATAGGCAAGTAAATGCAGCATAACGCAAAAATACTCACTGAGGAATGGACCATACATAGAATTAGTTAATATTTTAAAATCCCTTCCTGTTTCACACTAGCTTTTATCCTATCCTACACATCATTTTCATGTCTTTCCCAGTCTATTAGTGAAATTAAAAAAAAAAAAAAATGCAGGCTCATGAAGTCCATGAAAATGAAAACCATTGAGAAATAAAGATCTGATGACAATGTAAATCCTTCAAAAATGGAAGCCCTTGAATATTTTGCAAAGAGAAGCCTCTTAATAAGCACCCTACAAAGTTAAGTGAGAAGGGAAGGATGCCCTCCCTATTGTGCTATACTATAATTTTGTTAGAAAAATTAACCTCTGAAAAAAACCTTTGTTTTATGTTTTATGCATCCTAAAAATTAGCACAATCATATGCAAACTCTAACCTAAAAAAAAAAAAAATAGATGCTGTTAATTAGGAAACAAAATAAGCTTACTTTTATCATTTATAGACTAACATCTTTTTTTCTCAATATGAAAATACACAAGGATTTTCTCCAAATTCCCTTATTCCCTGCAATTGCTACTACTCACATTACAAACTCTGTCCTGTATTAAAGCTACAGTTGGCCTCTGTCTGCTTATTACAGTCTGATGTATATTCTCCATCTTAAGGCTAGTATGCAGAACTTCTGTTCTGCTCTGTGGTTAACTACTGGCTGGATTAGTCACTACCAGTATTTGGACACTTAACTTCAGCGTGCTACAAGGACACTTGTAGGAGCTCCAGAATCACTGCTTCATTCCATTAGGTTAGGTCAGTACCAAGGCCTGTTTGAGAAACTCACTACCAGAATAAACGGATGGTCCCCTCAGAATATCAGGGCCCTCATTCAGAGAAGCACCCAAAGTGGCTGTACTCATTTCCTAGGGCTGCCATGTGAAAATACCACAAACAAGGTGGCTTACAAGAACAGAAGTTTATTGTCTCACAGTTCTGGAGGCTAGAAGTCAAAATCAAAGCATTTGCTGGGCAATGCTCCCTCCAAAGTCTCTAGGGGATGATCCTTTCTTGTCTCTCCCAGCTTCTGATAGTCCCAAGTTTTTTTTAACTTGAACCTGTAGGGTCACATGGTACCCACATTGTGTCTGTCTCTCTGTGTCTCTTCTCCTCTTTTATAAGGACACCACTCGGACTGGTTTAGGAGTCGCTCCAGTATGACCTCATGTTAACTAATAACATCTGGAGGAACAATTTCAAACAGGTACCAGGGGCTAGGACTTCAACACACCTTTTGGGGAGATATAATCCAATCCCTAACAAGAGCAAACCAGTTTGAGACTGAACATTCCAACCAAACATGTCCAAGCTCTAGATGATTTTAATTTGATTTATAATTAGTCAACCCTACTATCACTTCTCAGACTCAAACAAAACCCCCGTTGTGATCCAGAAGAGCTTCTTCCTCTTCCAAACTTTACAGATTGGCCTGGCTCCAGAGTGGCTTTATCCCAACTACCTGACCTGCCTATCAATTCTATCACAACTCCTATGAATCCCCATTTTATAGATGGAGAGGTTTAAGTGTAGAAGAATTAAGTAACTTGCTCAAAGTCATAAAACTAGTAAGTGGCACAGCTGAGATTTGAACCAAGGCAGTTTGATTCCAGAACCCCACCACGTGACCATCCTGCAATATTAACTCTATTGGCATAAGAATATCAGACAAAAATAGGAAAGAAGGCTAGTACTCCAACACACCAGAAAGAAATTTAATAATGATGACAGTCTTGTGGAGAACCTTGGATCATAATTCAAGGCAACTGCCTGCAGCCCTACTATAAATGAACATGAATTCACCTATATAAAAAAAAAAATTTTTTTTTTTTTATGTAGAAGGTAACAAATTTACATCCCTGGAAATTCTTCCCAAAAGAAGGACTGATAAGAACTTTACTTTAAAAAAAGAATGTGGTCTGGAGTATGAAGCTAGACTAAAATTTAAAACAAGCAAACCAACAAAGCCCAAGTACTGATCCTGACTCTTCCTCTAAAGCCTTTGGACAGTCATGAAATCTCCATGCTTTCATATGTCCATCTTACACATACAGCAACATATGTACTAATGCTTGACTACTCCCTCTCAAGGAGCAATGGTTAAGTGCTACAGTGAGCTATGGCTGCTAACCAAAAGGTGGCAGTTCGAATCCACCCGCTGCTCTTCGGAAACCCTATAGAGCAGTCCTACTCTGTCCTATAGGGTTGCTATGATCCAGAATTGATTAGATGGCAATGGGTTTAGTTTAGTTTACTCCCTCTCAATAACACTGTGAATGCAAATTATGAGTTTTAATTATCAATATTCTTTTAGATCATCAGAGGAAGGGTGTCAGTCACATAAAGACAACATGATCTACCTTTTGTTTACTTTTAGCCACTCCTGCTATTTCTACATGCATTTGTATTAAACTCTAATCTTTCTTGCTTCCTTGATCGCTGCAAGTCACTGCTTGAACTCTGCACTACACATATGTACAACTACATAAAGGAGCATATCCATCATTACTAACTTATTAAACAACTGGAAAGATTTCATCTAAGGAGCCAATCCACAGAAAACTAGATTATTTATTAAAATCAGATACAACTATCTTTATGTTATATCAAAGTACAAACCAATTATTTTGTCCTCTGTTATATCATTTTCGATGAAACAGAATAACTATTTTAATTTTTGTCATTTATTATTTAACATTTATCCTGCTTCATTTGGATATAAACTTTTGGATTTTTTTTTACATAATTAAATTTGAAGTGTTTTTTACAAAAGTGTGTTTTTATTTGTGTCTCATTTTCTTACCAGGTGTTTTTGTTGAGAAACCAAAAAAACCCACTGCCGTCGAGTCAATTCCAACTCATAGTGACCCTACAGGATACAGTAGAACTGCCCCACAGGGCTTCTGTGGCTGTAAATCTTTAGGCAGGAAGACTGCAATATCTTTATCTCACAGAGCACTTGGTGGGTTTGAACCACCAACCTTTCGGTTAGCAGCCAACTGTTCAACTATTGCACCACCAGGGCTCCTTTCTTTTTTGACCGTATACTAAATTTCATTCATAAACTCCAAAATGGCCTCAATTAGTCCCGTTTCTTCACCTTTTTTTTTTAATGAGCAGAGGCGTAATTATTCTTTTCCGTTGAAGATTCTTTTAGGGGCTATGGTAATTGGACACCTTCAATTGACTATCTAAAACGTCAACATTTTTATCATGATTAAGCAAATGAGGCTTTTACAAAGTAAAATTTCTAAAGGTTAGGCTCTGCTTTTGCTGTTACAAAAGTTCCATTATAGCAGTGGTTCCCGAAGTGTGGTTACATTTCTAAAACATTCCCAGCTTCAACATCCTCTGGGAATGTTTTAGAAATGTAAATTTTCGCCCTAATCATACTAAACTGAATCAGAAACTGTAGTGGGGAGGGGCCCAGAAATCTGTTTTTGAACAAGCCCTCCAGGAGATTTGGTTGTTGTTAGGTATAGTCCAATCCATTCTGACTCAAAGCAGCCCCATGTGACAGAGGAGAACTGTCTCATAGGGTTTTCTAGGCTGTAATCTTTATGGGAACAGATCACCAGGTCTTTCTCCTGCAGAGCTGCTAGATGGGTTCAAACCACCAACCTTTCGGTTAGCAGCTGAGTGCTTAACCATTGTGAAACCAAGTCTCCTTTAGGTAATTCTGATGTGCACTGAGAGCCACTGCATCATAGAGATTATTTTTAAAGTCTTTGAGAGCATGGATTGTTTCTTTTCATCTATGTATCACTCCCATGAATGTCCAATAAGAGATGCTCCATAATAGTAAATATTGCTTGTAGGAATGAATCTATTTGTCCATCAACCATTTCTAGGCTGAGTTTGACATTGTCTTCTCCTTCGATTGTGAGCAATGCCTGACTGTCTTCTTCACATTTGTCATCCGTAAAATTGAGATGACACTGTAAAGAGGCATTAAGCAAGTACGAACTGAATGTGGCTCTCACTGGGCTCTGTCAGTGTTTCCTCAGCACGATACTCTCACAGTGTCCCGTGTTCATGCTAAGTTCTCCGTGATCAGTGGTTTTTCAGGATGCCTAGAAGTAACTTGCATACCAAGCAGAAAGAGCACAAAGAAACTGCAGGATATTGAACTCTGCAGAGCGCTGCATTACGCTTAAATCATCACATCATCTTATTTCCCTCCATAAAGCAAGAGAGGAAGTCTGTCATCAGATAAGCACTTAGCAGTTTCTGCCACATTGTACCCAAAATATAAAGCCAGGAAGATTAACCATGATATCTGAAACTCCAGGTATAATTCTATGCTCCAGAAGTATTATTTGCCTGACCTGAGAATTATATAAGGAATGTATTTTTTGCTTCCTCTCAGAGAAAAAAAGTATCTTTATGAAAAAGCTATGAAAAATGCTGTATGTATTTCTGTACTTCATGAAATATTTATGGGTAATGACAGGTTTGCAGAAATTATGTAATCAGCCAGTCCTGAATTGGTGCTGTTATAATTAATGTTTACGTGAAAACCCTCAGAGAGGGATGAAGACATGCCTCCAGTTTTGTAATGATCTGAGGTTATTCTCCTGGCTGTTCTTCCAAACACCTGGGGCTAGCACCTATGTAAATCAGATAGTGCTAATGTATGCATATTAATGAAGGTCAAGCTTTACTCTTCCCACAGCTAATTTTTTAAAAACCTAATTTCCTACTTTTGACAGTATTATTACTAACAAATTTTTATCCTTAGAGATCCAAACATAACACTAAAGAATAGAAACCTCCCCCGTCATGCTTCTAATGCCTCAGCTCCCTTATTTTAAGATCTTCTTGATTGTTATCTCTAATACTTTTGTCACACGTGTTCTGAAAAGCCTGCGGTAGTACAAAGAGCCTTGTACTTGGGTTCTGAAAACCTGGGTTTCAACCCTTTAAAAAAAAAAAAGGTAATCACTTCTCCTTTGAATTCCAATTTTCACATCTGTAAAGGAAAGACCATACCTTGGTGAAAAAAACAAAACCAAACCCATTGCTGTGGAGTCAATTCCGAGTAGGACAGAGTAGAACTGCCCAACAGGGTTTCCAAGGAGTGCCTGGTGGATTCAAACTGTCTTGGTGAAAGGGACCTGTAAAAACCCAGTTGCTAAGGAGATAAAAGGCATAATTTAACTTCTTGAAGGGATTTTGTATCAGTCTGTTGTCAATTATTTTCCTTTACTGTGTGTGCATGCGTGCATGCCTGTGTGTGTGTGTGTGTGTGTATAACAGAAGTACAGAAATGTAATATGTATCTATGTATAATTCATTTACGTGGATGATACAGGGCAGTGTTAGGAATTATGTCACAAATCTGCTTCTATTTAAATTAATTCTCAGACCCTGCACTGGAAACATGAGTGACTGGAATATCTCTATGAAGAGAGAACATTTCCAAGATGAGAGAGGAGGGCTCTTTGTCTGCGCACTAATCTAGTCATCTTTTCTGCCAGTCTGTGGGAATATACACCCAGCTATGGAGACCAGGGAGTATACAATGCAAAGGGCAACTGTAGAGAGACGTAGGCCCCATGAGCATTTGGTGGTTATTTGCCAAGTAGCACTCTTCTCCTCCTCCCTTTCTTCTTACAACCTCCTCCCTTTGACCCAGAATTTTAGAATGAAAATCTCATGAATCCAAAAATTAAGGGAAGGAAGTGGCTTTTTCTCAAGGCTCCAAAGGCAACCACTATGACAGCTCAGCCATTCTCTGGAGAATTCAGCAGGCAACAGTCAAAATTAATGTTACTTTTTTCTTGCCCTCCTGGCCATGAAGGGAAAACTAAGGTAATAAGTCAGGCTACAAGAGACAGAAAGGGCCACATGAACCAGAGACTACATCATCCTGAGACCAGAAGAACTAGATGGTGCCCGGCCACAACCGATGACTGCCCTAACATGGAGCACAACAGAGAACCCCTGAGGGAGCAGGAGATCAGTGGGATGCAGACCCCAAATTCTCACAAAAAGACCAGACTTAATGGTCTGACTGAGACTAGAGGAATCCTGGCAGTCATGGTCCCCAAACCTTCTGTTGGCCCAGGACAGGAACCATTCCCGAAGACAACTCATCAGACATGGAAGGGACTGGATAATGGGTTGGAGAGAGATGCTGATGAAGAGTGAGCTACTTGTATCAGGTGGACACTTGAGACTGTGTTGGCATCTCCTGTCTGGGGGGGAGATGGGAGGGTAGAGGGTTAGAAACTGGCAAAACGGTCACGAAAGGAGAGACTGGAAGGGCTGACTCATTAGGGGGATAGTAAGTGGGAGTGTGTAGCAAGGTGTATATGGGTTTCTGTGTGAGAGACTGACTTGATTTGTAAGCTTTCACTTAAAGCACTATAAAAATTATTAAAAAAAATAAGTCAGGCTATTCCTCTTTTCCTTCACAGGTCATTTGAATTGCAAATGAGGTCAAATTTCTCCTCCATTGATTCATACACCACCTCCTCTTCTCTATGCTGCCTCCCACTTTCAGACAGCATCTCCACCCGACAACGTCCTTCTCCTGACTGCTCCACACACTCTGAATATAAACACTACAGGTTCTGAACCTCCCCATCTCCATTTCCCATCCTTCATTCCCAGCAATCAAGGCTTATTCTGTATTAAATCTCTCAGACTGGTAAAAAAAAAAAAATTAGCCTAATTGTTATGCTGGTTTACACTAGGTTTTGATTGTAGATTACAGCTTATCTCCAGAATAATTTCCATTTTAAAACAGCATTCAATGCCCAGACCCAAAGTATTCATAAACCTAAGGTGAGAATCCCAGGCTCTGTATTATATCAGCTTTTTCAGTGCCTTTCAAATCATGCCTAGTGATCAGCTGCCTGCTCTGTTCTACAAAGAGCTATCTCTGCTCTTTCAACTTTACTCGTGCCGTTGTTCATTCAATAATTGCTTTCTAAACCAATGAAAACCCTCTGGATCACAATGGTCTGATTCACAATTGATCATAGGGATGGCGCAGGAAAGGGCAGCATTTTGCACCATTGTGCATGGGGTCACCAAGAGTTGGGGGCCAACTCAAGGGCAGCTAACAATAACAACAAGCCCCTGCTGCATACAGGCGCTGACCCAAGTGCTAAGAGCATTTCCTTAGCTGCCCAACATGTAGCTTTTCCTCACATCTCACTCAAATATCCATAAAGACACAGAAATAAAAGAACTCACAACACAACCAATAATCGAAATGAAAGTCAGACTCACCAAAGAAGAAATACAAATGGCCAACAAGCACATGAAAAAATGCTCAATGTCATTAGTCATTAACCTGTTGCCATAAAGTCGATTCCAACTCATAGCAACCCCATGTGTGTCAGAGTGGAACTGTGCTGCGTGGGGTTTTCAATGGCTGATTTTTCGGAAGGAGATTTCCAGGACTTTCTTCCGAGGTACCTCTGGGTGGTCTAAAACCCCAAACTTTTTGCTTAGCAGCCCAGCTCATTACCTGGTTGCACCATCCAGGGACCATTAGTCATTAAAGAGATGCAAATTAAAACTTCTATGAGACAGCACTTTACACCCATTAAGATGGCTATGATTTAGAAAAAACAAACAAAACAAAATGGAAAACAAACAGATGTTGGTAAGACATGGAGAAATTGGAATCCTCATCCATTGCTGGTAGGATTGTAAAATGGTGCAGCCACCATGGGAAATTGGTGATTCCTCAAAAAGTTAAACGTAGTATTACCGTATGAAATTACAAGCAATTCCACTTCTAGGTATCTACCCAAAAGAACTGAAAGCAGGAATGCAAACAGATACTTGTACACCAATGTTCCCTGCAGCACTATTTACAATAGCCAAAAGGCAGAAGCAAACTAAATGGCCATCAGCAGATGAGTAGCTAAATTCATAGTACAGCCATTAGGAGCAATGAAGTCCTGATACATGCGACAACATGGATGAACCTTGAAAACATTATGCTGCACGAACTAAATCAGTCACAAAAGGACAAATACTGTATGATCCCACTTATACGAAATATCTAGAATAGGCAAGTGTATAAGAGACCAAAGTTTATTAGTGTCCCACAGAGTCTAGAGTGCTTTTGAGACAAGGATCCCACAGAATATTTTATACAAGCAATTAAGATTCGTGACAGAAAGAGTTTTTCTGCGTCAATATGGCCTCTCTCTTCACATGGACATGGTTCTCCAGGCTTCTGCAGGATTCATGTATCTCCGGGTTTAAAATATAGTGCTGTAATAGAACTGATTTTAATTTCTCCATTTTTAAATTATCCTGTTTATTTAATCCCTTAGATTTAAATGATAATAAATTCCACAGTGTTGCCAAATTTGCATAGATAATTGCTTCACTTATGCATTCTCCCTTTTGATAACAGCATTTGGAGGCTGACTCATGTTGAGTTTAAAGTATGCTAATGATGCCAGACCTTACACAGTTATTTTCCAATATCACCACTGAATATTCTACTCCTGTTACTGATTTTCATTGCATTCCATCAGTCCTAGATTTTTAAAATAGTATCTGAAGTACAGAGCAGTTGCACAATAAATACAGATCAAGTAAAATTGATTTTAAAGGGAGAGCACCTCAAAAATGTGGCATAAGTAAAAAGCAAACCAAAAGCTGACCTCAGTTCTCAAGCAAGTTTCACAAAAAAAAACTTTACCTGGATGCATTTGAAATAAATTAACCACTACTGAAGATGACAGCAAACGGCATGACAATTATTTCAATTATTTTACCTGGAGAACAGGACACTCAAGGATGACAATCATACTTTTTTTTTTCTTTTTTTAATTTTTATTGTGCTTTAAGTGAAAGTTTACAAGCCAAGTCAATCTCTCATACAAAAACTTACATACACCTTGCTATATACTCCTAGTTGCTCTCCCCCTAATGCGATAGCACACTTCGTCCCTCCACTCTCTATTTTCATGTCCATTCGGCCAGCTTCTGACCTCCTCTGCCCTCTCATCTCTTCTCCAGACAGGAATTGCCCACAGAGTCTCATGTATCTACTTGATCCAAGGAACTCACTCTTCACCAGTATCGTTTTCTATCCCATAGTCCAGTCCAATCCCTGTCTGAAGAGTTGGCTTTGAGAATGGTTCCTGTCTTGGACTAACAGAAGGTCTGGGGACCATGACCTCTGGGGTCTTTCCAGTCTCAGTCAGACCATTAAGTCTGGTCTTCTTACAAGAATTTGGGGTCTGCATCCCACTGCTCTCCCGCTCCCTCAGAGGTTCTCTGTTGTGTTCCCTGTCAGAGCAGTCATCGGTTGTTGCCAGGCACCATATAGTTCTTCTGGTCTCAAGCTGATGTAGTCTCTGGTTCAAGTGGCCCTTTCTGTCTCTTGGGCTCATAATTACTTTGTGTCTTTGGTGTTCTTCATTCTCCTCTGCTCCAGGTGGGTTGAGACCAATTGCTGCATCTTAGATGGCTGCTTGCTAGCGTTTAAGACCCCAGACACCACTCTCCAAAGTGGCATGCAGAATGATTTCTTAATAGATTTTATTATGTCAATTGACTTAGATGTCCCCTGAAACCATGGTCCCCAAACCCTCGGCCCTGCTACACTGGCCTTCGAAGCATTCAGTTTATTCCATAAACTTCTTTGCTTTTGGTTTAGTCCAGTTGTGCTGACCTCTCCTGTATTGTGTGTTGTCTTTCCCTTCACCTAAAATAATTTTTATCTACTATCTATTTAGTGAAAAACCTTTTCCCTCCCTCCCTCCCTCCCTCCCTCCTTCTCTCCCTCCCTCCCTCCCCGCTCTCGTAACCATCAAAGAATATTTTCTTCTCTGTTTAAACTATTTATCGAGTTCTTATAATAGTGGTCTTATACA
This sequence comes from Loxodonta africana, assembly GCF_030014295.1. Classification (NCBI taxonomy): domain Eukaryota; kingdom Metazoa; phylum Chordata; class Mammalia; order Proboscidea; family Elephantidae; genus Loxodonta; species Loxodonta africana. Next base: position 36,588,234 of record NC_087349.1, read on the forward strand.
ATATTTGTCCTTTCACAACTGACTAATTTCACTCAGCATAATGCCTTCCCGATTCCTCCACATTATGAAATGTTTCATGGATTCATCATTGTTCTTTATTGATGTGTAGTATTCCATTGTGGGAATATACCATAATTTATTTACCCATTCATCCATTGATGGGCACCTTGGTTGCTTCCATCTTTTTGCTATTGTAAACAATGCTGCAATGAACACAGGTGTGCATATATCTGTTCACGTAAAGGCTCTTATTTCTCTAGGATATATTCCAAGGAGTGGGATTGCTGGATCTTATGGTAATTCTATTTCTAGCTTTTTAAGGAACTGCCAAATGGATTTCCAAAGTGGTTGTACCATTTTACATTCCCACCAGCAGTGTATAAGTGTTCCAATCTCTCCACAACCTCTCCAACATTTATTATTTTGTGTTTTTTGGATTAATGCCAGCCTTGTTGGGGTGAGATGGAATCTCATTGTAGTTTTGATTTGCATTTCTCTAATGGCTAATGATCGTGAGCATTTCCTCGTGTATGTGTTAGCTACCCGAATGTCTTCTTTAGTGGACAATCATATTTTTAAGACATAAGCAATTATTCTAAAATGTATGCCAAATAGCAAACTCATCCAAAAATTATTCCCATTTATAGATTTAGAAACTGAAGTGTTAACCATTGATAAATACAGGTAGATGAAAAAAACTCTGGTTTTGAGGATTTTTGCTTGTTTGCTTTGGGTCTTGTGATCTAACAGGTGTTCCATTTCTCCATCTTTCAAACATTGCCTCCAAATAAGCAGAATGCAAAGAAAAAGCACATGAAGAAGACCACAAGCTTAAAATGGCACGTAAACAAATGAATAGCTTAGGCACAGCTATGTTCGCAAGCAAAAATTTTGTGGAAGATAATAAGTTATCATGTGAGTACAAAGAGCTAAAGTTGACTCTTTAATGTTACAGAAAACTTTCATTTTACAGTACTTATGTCCTTTATTAAACATTATATGCTATAGCACAGATATAAATCTGACCTACCTTTTTGCACAAGATGGCCCAGGAGAATGCTAGAAAAGTTAAATCTCAGGATTTGCAGAGCAAAAATTAGCGTAGATAAAAATATGAAAAGATATACCCCACATTGTTAACAGTGGTTGCCTCTACTAGATGAAATTGGAGCTGAGAAAAGAGTGGAATTGTCACTTAGATGTCTTATATTTTCTGTTTAATTTCTTTGGTTTAAATTGCTTATCATGGTCATGTGTTACTTTTTTCATCAAAAAAACAAAACAAAACAAAACTAATTGTTGACACATCTAACCAGGTGTCAAATAAGGCTATTTCTCAGTTCAAGGAATTTCTGACTTGAGAAACAGCACTTACTAATGATTCACAAACCTCATTCCCTGACCCTTTCTCCTATCTATTGCAAGCATATCAATACACACAGAAAAATCTGAGAACTACTGCCAGGTAAGCTACTGTAGGGTGCAGAAAAGGGGGAGTACAGATGGGGTTTTTTTGCCAATCTGTGTAATCAGAAGAGTAAGTAAGGAAGAAGTTATGGAAAAGATGAGCAGACCCTGAATCCAGATCCCCCAACAGGACAAGGCATGTCCTGCATGTTCAAATACTTCCTGTTTGCTTTTGTTTTGTTTTTTGGATTTTTTTTTTTTTTTTTTGCACTTCATTTGTTATACACCATAAAATTCTACCAAAAACATCATTCCTTGGTTTACATTTTTCTTTAAGATGCAAATACTATTCACTATTCACACATTAGTAAGTGTTAGTTTAATTTTATGTCCTCATAACCAGTAGCTGGAATTAGCCATGCTGAGGAGAGCCAAGATACCATTTGTAAGTTCATGGGAAAGGGGTAATGGCAATGGGAGACCAGGATGTTGAGCTGAAGAGAACTTGGTGCAACGAAGAGCATGTATTTCTGTCCAAGGACTACAGAAAGGGTCCCAGAAGTCCCAGATGGACACAGGGGCATAAAGGAAGGTGGCAGATAACAAAAATACTAGGGCTACTTCAAAAAACACCCAGGGAGAAAAAAAAAAAAAAACTCTCTGCTCCTTTCACCCTCCCTTCTTCTTTCCTTTTCTTTTACTTCCTAGGATCAAAGACTAAAGCAAATATTTGTACTACAATTCAGTTACATAAAATGGCCTAAATAAGCTTTATAGGAGCCTGGGTGATGCATGCAGGTTGGCTGTTCAAACCCACTCAACAGCTCCACAGAAGAAAGGCCTGGCAAACTGCTTCTGTAAAGTTTATAGCCAAGAAAACGATATGGAGCAGTTCTACTCTGTAACACATGGGGTCTCCATGAGTCAGGGGCCAATTGGATAGCAGCTGACAACAACAAATAAGCTTTGTTGAAGGCTCCCTCCTCCACCCCCAACTCCTTAATGCCTACACGCACCTACCAAACACCCAACTGCTTGTCCACTGCCCAGGACAGGGTTTCAGAAACAATTATTGAAGCCCATCAGTCAGAAATGCATTTTGTCAGTGCTATGAACATTTGACAGGATGAAATTATGCCCCAGAGGGCGCACCTGACAAATTACACACGGCCAATTGTTTTGCCAGGCGGGAAATGCAACCTGAGGGGAAGAGTTGAATTGCTAGTAGTAGTTGAGGGGAATTGAAGGAGTTGGGTGAGGGACTAGAGGAGAGAAGAGGCACCAGTCAGGAGAGAGGAACATGGAAGTGGGGGTAGAGAGTGTGGAAGACTAATAAGAACTGTTATTAAGCTTCTGCTGTAGTGGGCAAGGAAACCCTGGTTTAGTGGTTAAGTGCTGAGGCTGCTAACCAAAAGGTCAGCAGTTCGAATATGCCAGGCACTCCTTGGAAACTCTATGGAGCAGTTCTCTGTCCTATAGGGTCGCTATGAGTCAGAATTGACTCGATGGCAGTGAGTTTTTTTGGTGGTGGGGTGTGCAAGCTGAGTCCTTTTCCCCAATTCCCTGCTAAATCCTTAGGAAAACATCCATTTCTCACTATTGGAATTAGCTCTATTTTTGCAGGTAGAATAAATAGTTGAGTGAGCTAAGTTCAGGTTGAAATAAAGGCTTCCCCTTGAGAGCCTACAACACTCCCGATGCTCGTATGAAATAATCATGCTTGTAATAAAAAAAAAAAAAGAATTGGTTTGATGGGGTGGTGATAATCTAAGTCATTTTTTCTTTTCCATTTTATTATCATGCTATTTTATAATACATACTTTTTTCAAAGAAAACTGTGAATTAATGTGACATACACATCCGTGTACATATTGCAGAGCGTGGGGAGGTTCCACTAAGGTCCCCTTTCCAGCCTGGCCTGAGTAACCTTTCCTTTGCCATAGACTCCTATGATGAGGCTTCCCTCCATTTTCTAGAGCTCTTCAGAACTCAGATGCCAAACAGGCTTATGGATTTTGGGACGAGTGCTCTGTGCATTCCAAAGATGAAGCGCATCAACCTGAAGCAGAGGTGGCTGTGATTTGTAAAACTGTGACTACGAAATTCAGGCAGGAAAGTCAGGCGCAAGGAACTCCTTATGCACACCATCAAAAATGGCTGATAAAGAGAGCTAAATAAACCAGTGACATTTTCCAGAGGTGCTTTCTTGCGTTCCCAGGGTTATTTCTCAATGGAGGAATGAGAGTCACTAATACTTTTCAGAAGGACTGTGAAGATAAGTGAGATGCCACATAAACTGGAGCATTCATGTATCCTGGGAATAGCTGGGAAATACCCACTAATTGGAGTTTTACATAAATAAATACAGCATTTTGAAACAGATTTCAAAAATCATTAATTTAAACCATTTTTGATCATGAATTTACATTTTCTCCTCCTATGTATACCTTCCCAGCTATTTCACCTCCTCATTTTTCTTAGCATCAGTGGGTTAAAGGCACATAAACAACTTGCTAAAACAAAAGCAATAAAAACATTCTCACAGGCAATGGCTTCTATGAAAACCAAATCCAAAGGACTTGGAGAGAAGTAGAGTTTTTGCAGTTTCTTTTGAGAACACAGTGGCTTCTCTTAAAGTCCTTCTGATCCTAACCTGGATTTTTGTATATTAATTAATGCTACCATTTGGAAATGTCACTGTCCATCTAGCATATTGAAGTGATGGGAGGATTACAGCTTAAGTCTCCTAATGGAAAAAGACAAAAATGATTGCCAATTACAGGAATTTTAGAGTAATGGTCAACCTAGAACCAACTGTTGAGATTCAAATTACAGGTGTTCATCTTATTAACTGTTTGCCTGTGGACAAGTTACTTAACCTCTCTTTGCCTCAGTTTCTTCATCTGTAGAGATAACAAGTACCTGCTTTACAGGGTCAGATTAATTAAGTCAATGCAAATTTAAGTGCTTCGGACATTGCTCAGCACAGAGGAAGCCTGCAATAAATTAGGTTATTAGTAATGGAAGGATCAAATAACTCTTACAGCTTAGTTTACCTGTGGTTGTCACTGGAACTAGGAAGTGAGGCTGCAGAAAAAGGCCATCTTTACTCTTGTGATCCTTTCGCAGACAGTTCAGCTTGCAAATGGAAGAACATAATGGTTTCCTAATAATAATTATAACCACTTTCTAATAACAATAAAAATAAAGGCTTAATAATAATAATGGACAAAAATTATAATTTACTTATTATTCACTGAGATTAAATTATCAGTGTAAAAATTAGAGGAAAAATAGGAACAGAAACTTCATTCACTGTTACTCAAGTGAATTTCAGTGCTAGCATTAGGTGCTGGAAATGACTTTCCACTTGTTCACATAACTATACCAACGGCATAAACTTTAAAAGATTTCTGGTCTTGCATAACTTCAGATTCAACCACAATTAAAGGAAACTGAAATAGGAATAAATGTGGATACAAGATAAAAACTGTGCAATAAGAAGACAACAATTTTTAACACTAGAAAAAATCACTCATCTTACCTGACAGTTTAATACCCTACATAAAAGTGAGACAGAACTTAACACCTGCAGGTGAGACAGGAATGGGAAAGGGAAGCTGATATTGGACAATTACACGTAACGACACTTGGCAAAGAGAGAAAACTAAAGAATGATTGCAAATGCTCCACAGCTGGTAATTTTATATTGCAGCAGGAGGAAAATAAAATTAGGGAGCAAAAAGTGGGGTACATGTGAAGAATTGCAGAAATAGGATTAGGAATATGAAGTTGCTTTTAAAAAGCATCAGAAAATTTCAAAACACCTGGACTCACAAGTATTGCTGAACAACAACTCTAGACGGAATGATACTGTCACTTTAGCATGAGTTGGAGGACAGAGAAACAATCTTCCTGGGCTGAACAACTTAAATCGCAACAAGTGGAATTCTGAGGATAGCATTTGGGGTGAGTAATGTCTTAACGAAATAGGCTAAGTTTTCAATGGCTGAATCTCAAGGGATCATCATCAAGGGTTAATGATACCCAAGGGACCGAAAGGGCCACATAAACCAGAGATTACATCAGCCCAAGACCAGAAGAACTAGATGGTGCCTGGCTACAACCAACGACTGCCCTGACATGGAACACAACAGAGAACCGCTGAGGGAGCAGGAGAGCAGTGGGTGCAGACCCCAAATTCTAGTAAAAAGACCAGACTTAATGGTTCAACTGAGACTAGAAGGATGCTGGTGGTCATGACCCCAGACCTTCCATTAGCCCAAGACAGGAACCATTCCCAAAGCCAACTCTTCAGACAGGGATTGGACTGGAAAATGGGATAGAAAAAGATGCTGGTGAAGAATGAGCTTCTTGGATCAAGTAGACACTTGAGACTATGTTGGCATCTTCTTTCTAGATGGGATATGAGAGGGCAGAGGGGGTCAGAAGCTGGCCGAATGGACACGAAAAGAGAGACTGGAAGAAAGAAGCGGGCTGTCTCATTAAGGGGAGAGCAATTAGGAGTACCTAGCCAAAAGCCAGTGTATATATAAATTTTTGTGTGAGAGATTGACTTGATTTGAAAACTTTCACTTAAAAAAAAAAGCACAATAAAATTAAAAAAAAAAAAGTGTTAATGATAGAGATTTAAATGGCATATAACATCATCCCAGTAGAACGCATCAGGGGTTCCCAGTGCTGCATACTTAGTAACAAATGCTCACCATGTTGATAACCCAGGCTAGCTTCCATGCAAGCCTTATCTCTCAATGTGAACCTCATTACTGCCCCTGCTAACGCTGCCTCTACCCCTCTTTCATCCCCAGGAATCTTCTTCCCAACAATATGGCAGCAGAGAGGGATTCTCACTGCAGCTTCCAGCTTTCTTGCTATCCCCAAAGACAAACACACACAGGACTTTGGGTTTCAAGGGAATGGCAAAATCGAAAAGCATGGGGAAATGACAAAGTCCAAGTAATATTATGATGTCCCTAAATTTATGTTTCCTACCTATAGTTGCTGATTTTTTCTATAGTGGTCATTGGAAGCACCACTGGACTTTCACTCTCTAAGACATATTCTTGAGCATGAGCTCCTCAACCTTTTTTCTGTCCGACCCATCTCCAATTCATGTCTCTTGTCTAGTGAAGAGGAATAACAACAACCCTTCATTCAAGAAGGACCCACATACAAATCTCCTCTGCAGGAGGAAGATGTGGCAATATGCTTCCATAAAGGTTACAGCCTTGGAAACCCTATAGGACAGTTCTACTCTGTCCTCTGGGGACACTATGGGTTGGAATCTACTGGACAGCACACAACAACAACAGCATATTTTAATAAGAAAAACTGTTCTACGTGTTGTTAGGTGCCATCAAGTCAAGTCATAGCAACTGTCTTAGTTATCTAGTGCTGCTCTAACAGAAATACCACAAGTGAATGCCTTTAACAGAGAAATTTATTTCCTCACAGTAAAGTAGGCTAAAAGTCCAAATTCAGGGCATTATCTCCAGGGGAAAGCTTTCTCTCTCTGTCAGCCTTCTCATCTATCTTCCCCTAGACTAGGAGCTTCTCTGTGCAGGAACCCCAGGTCCAGAGGATGCTTGCTGCTCCCAGTACTGCTTTCCTGGTGGTATGAGGTCCTCCTGTCTCTGCTCTCTGCTCTCTTTTATACCTCAAAAGATTGCCTCAAGACACAATCCAATGTTGTAGATCAAGTCCTGCCTCACTAACACAACTGCCAACTACCCTCTCTTATTAACTTCATAGAGGTAGGATTTACAGCACATAGGAAAATCACACATTACTGGGAATCATGGCACAGCCAAATTGACACACAAAATTTTTGGGGGGACATAATTCCATCCATGATAGCAACTGTATATACAACAGAATGATACACTTCCCCATCCTGCATCATCTTCACAATCATTGCTATGTGTGAGCCCATAGTTGTAGCCACTGCATCAATCCATTTTGTTGAGGGTCTTCCTCTCTTTTGCTGACCCTCTACTTTACCAAGCATGATGTCCTTCTCCGAAGACCGGTCCCTTCTGGTAACATGTCTAAATTATGTGAGATGAAGTCTCACCATCCTCCTTCTAAGGAGCATTCTCGCTGTACTTCTAAGACAGACCTACCTGTTCCTTCTTCTGGCAGTCCATGGTATATTCGATATTCTTCACCAACACCATAATTCAAAGGCATCAATTCTTCTTCAGTCTTCTGTATTCATTGTCTATCTTTTTCATGCATATGAGGCAACTGAAAATACCATGGCTTGTATCAGGCCCACCTTAGCCCTCAAAGCAACATCTTTGATTTTTAACACTTTAAAGAGGTCTTTTGCAACAGGTCATTTAATTTCTTTACTATTGCTTCCATGGGCATTGATTGAGGATCCAAGTGAAACGAAACTGGATATAGTAAAGCTCAAATTCCAAATTGAACGAAATGATGCTTTGGGGGTTGAAGTAGGAATTACAAGTGCAATATCATAATGAAGTAGGTTTTAGTTGAAATGTCTCAATAAGAAAGTCTGAAAGTTAAGGATCTCCAAAATAACAGACACCTAAATACCAGGGTAAGCTTCTGTTTAGGTCAATCTCACATTGATGTTTTAAATGTACATAATACCTTTATATTTCTGAGCTACTCATCAACACTTCTGTATGCCTCTCTTTTTTTTCCTCATTTAGCTTAAAATTTTAAACAATAATATTTTGGACTTAAATTTTTCCCCTTTCACATTTTTACAATTTTTTAAAATCTGTGCTTCACACTGGCTTGGATTTATGGAAACCTCAAAAATATTTTCATAGTTAACATTGCCCTTATTCACAGAAAGTCTTTGCTCTGAGGTAATTTATAATAGAATTATATTTATATAGATTCAGAGTCCAGAGTGCCAAATGAGTAAAGTTGTACATTCTCAGTTTAGGGAGAGAAAGTAAAATTTTTTCTCCAAGAAAGTAATTAAAATAAGTTGAAAGAATGATTGATGATATTATGGGCTCATTCTACCCTGTGTCATAATTTTATTTTGAGCCAACAGTTTGAATTTGGAAACTTTTATGATTAATGTCATGCAGTCTAAATCAAATTTACCAGTCCAAATTAAGCTATCAATATGGTCAGAAATTTTGGTAATTGATCTTTAGTTTACTGCAGTCATCAAATCATTTACCCATGAATAATTCAGACTAATTCAAAAAGACCGTATCTTTCAGCCATACATTTCCTAAATATGTTTGTTGAGGAATAGCAATAATTATCTAATATTTCATTAATAACATTATTGTATAGTCACATAAAAAGGACTGACATCAAATTGTCTTTTTTATTATCATTCCTTTCTATTTCTCTTTAAAAAAAAAATCAATATGTAATTTCAGCCACCTGTACTCATGGCTATATTTTCTTAATAGATGAATTAATTGATAGGTCCATGTATTATTTAAGACTGCCATCAATTCCTTCTCTTAGGCAATTATCTCTTTAAGGCAGGTACAGCAGATGATTGTCAAAACAATCGAACTCCTTGAGGGCAGATTTGATGTTTAATGTTTCTATGTATCCCTTGGGACAAATAAAATACCGCATGTAGAGAAGTCACTCAAATACTTGTTTATGAAACAATAAAAATCCAAAGCTGAAGTGTTTTAAATGCTATTAAGAAACAGCATGAAATGCCAACATGTATAAATAAAATGTCTCCTTTTGTGAGAAAGCACTGCTAGACTTAAACAGCTGTCCGATAACGGGGCTTCCTATTTTACAAACTCAGGCTCACCCAAAGCTAAGCATCCAATAAGCTTATATCTCCAAATATAGGAATACCTTATATCCATGAAATCTAAATCAGAGAAGATTAACGTGTACTAGATGGGAACGGACAACTCAAACAGGTATAATATTTAATAGAAATTGTGATAGATCCTATCCTGAGGGCATGGAAGAAAGGGGAGGTTGCCAGGGGCACAAAACCAACTGACTGGGCATGTGTTGCTCTCAGATGCTTTATGATACCACTGAGTGCACGAGGGCACACATGGAGGAACATACACAGAGGGTGCAATGATATATGTGCATGAGCTCATTGGCTGTTGCCATGGAGGCAGCCAGTAATGGCTCACAGGGAGCTAACAGCACATAAAAAGAGATGACTATACCACATATACTGAGAAAGAAACCTGTGAAATCCTCTTCTCTCATTGGCCATCACTATGGAGACAGCCTTTAAAAGCCCACAGGAGGTGGAAATTAGATTCTGGTTTAAACACACACATACACATGCACCTCATAGAGGTGAGTATCAGCATGAAAAATATTTGAAGTCAATTTCATAAACTGTTTTCAGGAACCATGAATAACATATAGCAAGTAAAATCCCCCTACACACATAGAAAATATTGACATTATTCAATAGTGATGAAGAGTCTCTTATTCCTGCCCTGGTATTCATCTCAAAAAATTACCCGGTTCATCCAATTTTATCTCTAGGTTGTATGTCAGGTTCCAGTACCACTGGATCCCATTAACAGGTCGCCCCTTCGGGTAATAAATACAACCCCCTACTGCACAGCATGTGCTTAAAGGCCTTGAAACCCTGACGTTTGGCAGGTAGACATATTTCATGTTTTATCAGCTCTTTCTACTTTGGGTAAACGTTTTTCAGTAATGCATTATTAACAAGGTTCCCCCAGTACCCTTTACGTAAAAGAGTCAGTTAAGCTTTAACCTGCTGCTCATGAGGCATAAAGGAAATCTTAAATTATCTTCTGTTTTTTTTCACATTTTAGTAGTTTGCCCCTACTGAGTTACCAGTCTAGCCGTTACCTCTTGAATCTGGTTCAATTTTTCATTTGCTCTAACCTCCTGCTATGCATGGCAGCTAAACTACCTAAAGCAGGTATACCCTGGTTCCAAAATTTTACGTAGGTATATGCAAATTAGCCCAAGGAAAGTGCATATCGCAGGGAAAAAATATAAAAATAGTGCCGTCTAAGAACATGGAAATTAGTTGCTACTTTTTATTTATAAAAATAGCCCCAGCAAATAAAACCATTGAACAGCTCATTATTATGTGGAAGAAATTAAGGGATTTTGTCTTCCTTTGTGACATAAATTCACTAGGTAATAAAATGGAAAAAGAGCTTGTGTTTGAACTTTTCTGAAGCTAGATGTTGAGCTGGAAGTGCCCCTTTGGCTGAATTCTTTAGGAGGTATGGAACAGGAGTGATAATGGAAAGTGACTAAGAGGAGGGAAGAGTGTGTTTTTTATTACTCTTTGCAAAAACAGTTCTAGCCATAGAATGGGGCTTGAGAGAGAGGGATGAAAGAGTCACAGTAGCATAACTCTCTAATTCACTCCTGGCAACTATAAAATAAGAAATTCTACAACAAAGAAGGGCACATGCTTTCATTGCAAAAGTTAAAGAATAGGGATATAAATTGCTGCACTGCAATTGGCAATCCGGAGTTAACCTCTCTAGCTAGGTGGAAGGACTGTGTCTTCTGCCTGAGAAAGAGAGAGAGCTAGGAAGAAAAAGGTCAAAGCAATGTTAGACTGTGCAACAATCCCATGAAACAAGCATCTGACCCTAATCCTTCTGTCCTCCAAAGGCCAGAGCCAAACAATCTAGAAGCTATGGAAACTTAACCGAGTCCTAATTATAAGTCAGGATGCCCTAGAATTATAGATTTTCCTGGCTAAAGATTAAACTGTATTTGGAAACGGTAAAGTTCTATCTATGCGCTTGGTGTCAGAAGCAATCCTGAACCCAGTGTACCTTAACTTTTGTTGAATACATCTGCTCCTAGCTGCCTACACAGCAGTGTGACAGATGAAGAAACGCCAGAGCTGTTAAGAGGATGGACTGGATCTTATCAGTTAGACTGAAAGATGTGCTTACGTGGGCTCTGAAATATTTCATAGTGTCTAATTTTTTATTTATTTGACACCTAAAAAAATGTGATTCAGTCTTCAAGCTTGACTGATTTGGTATTTTTAAGCAGAGGAGAAAATCTAGTTCAATAAAAAGTATCATTATTTATACAGGTCTTTTTATAGTAGTATTTGACCTGAGCTTTTAGCAAGCTGCAGAACAGATTATGAAGCACAGTGTCTCATTCCTTGTTCCTATACAATATTCTCAAAAATTTCATTTGCAAAATAAGTTCCATTTTCAAAGGACTTACTACAAGTAATAATAATAATAGGATTGACTTATTTCAAGCTGTCATAGAGGTGTAAATAAATTAAAAAATCATACAGAAATTGTTTAATTTCCCTGGGGGTCTAATGTTCTTATTTTAGGTTATTACACACAGAGATCATTACTATTGTTGTTTCTGTTTTTTCTTTTTTAGTTAACTAACTTTTCATGCTGTGGCTTTAGTTGTCACTACACAGATTTTCAGTTGCACGGAAAGCCCTTCAGGGGTTATTTTCTCCTACTTATACATTAAATTCCTGTAATTTGCCAACACATGAATGGGAGAACCTGGGTTATGGCCTGACTTCCTATGGGCAAAGTTACTGTATGCTGAAAATATAACATCTATGTATACTCAGTTTTGCTATTTCTATAAAACATTTACTCACAATAGGTATTATATTTCAGCAAGAAATACAACAACATTCTTACAAATATGTTCATCAAATCAGTATGAAAAGATTTTTAAAAAACTCACAATAGTTAAGAAAGAACATGAATGAATCAACAAGTCACATAAGGTAATGACTGAAAAAATGTTCAACTTCATCAGAATTCAAATATGCAAAATAGATGAAGTAATATTTTAGTATATTTTATCTAAACAACCTTAAATATCAAATCTGCTACAAAAGATCTCTTTAAAGTGTTAAAAAGCAAAGATGTAACTTTGAGGAGTAAGGTGCACCTGATCCAAGCCATGGTATTTTCAGTTGCCTCATACGCATGTGAAAGCTGGACAATGAATAACAAAGACTGAAGAATTGATGTATTTGAATTCTGATGTCCATGGAGAATACTGACTATACCATGGACTGCCAGAAGAAGGAAAAGGTCTATCTTGGAAGAAGTACAGCCAGCATGTTCCTTAGAAGTGAGAATGGAGAGACTTCATCTCATGTACTTTGGGCATGTTATCAGGAGGCACCAGTCCCTAGAGATGGATATCATACTTGGTATCTTAGTTGTTTAGTGCTGCTATAACAGAAATACCAGAAGTGGATGGCTTTAACAAACAGAAATTTATTCTCTCAGAGTCTAGGAGGCTAGAAGTCCAAATACATGGCACCAGCTCTAGGGCAAGGTGTTCTCTCCCCGTCGGCTCTGAGGGAAGGTCCTTGTCATCAATCTCTCCCTGGTCTAGGAGTTTCTCAGCCCAGAGACCCCAGGTCCAAAGGAGGAGCTCCACTCCCTGCGTTTCTTTCTTGGTGGTATTAAATGCCTCTTCTCTCTGCTCAATTCTTTCATATCTCAAAAGATACTGACTCAAAATACAACCTAATCTTACAGATTGAGTCCTGCCTCATTAACATAATTGCCCCTAATCCTGCCTCATTAACATCACAGAAGTTAGGATTTACAACACGTAGGACAATCACAGCAGATCACAAAATGGTAAACAATCACTCAATACTGGGAATCATGGCCTAGCCAACCTGATACCCATTTTTGAGGGGCACAATTCAATCTACAATGTTTGATAAAGTAGAGGATCATCGAAAAAGAGGAAGACCCTCAATGAAGTGGATTGACACAGTGGCTGCAACAATGAGCTCAAACATAGCAAAGATTGTTAGAATGGAGCAGGACTAGGCAGTGTTTTGTTCTGTTGTACGAAGGGTCACTATGAGTTGGAACTGACTCAATGGCACCTAACAACAACACCCTAAATATTTTTTAGGAGAAATAAAAATAATCGATTTTAAAGTATTATATAATTTAGAGAAAAGTTTAAAGTATAAATACTTTGGTAAAATTAGAGAGCATCTTCATTAACCCATAAAAAGTATGGATCTTAATCCGATTCTTCTATTCCCTATGAATTTAAACAGACTGTTCTTTTTTTTTTTTCTTCAAGTTTTAGAAGCCCATAGTTCCTCAATTATTGATGTTAAAATTTTCAGCACCGTTTTTCTCATCTTAATAGTTATCTATGATCTTAGCTTATCTTTTCCTGAGCTAGTTTTTTTTAGTGTAGTATTTCCCCAGAGGGTTAACTCCCTCTTCTTCAGGGTTCTAACTTTTCCCTCCTTATTCGATTTGACAGAAAGAGTCCATAGTTGAATATGTACTATGTTTCCCAGTATAACTTTCATGTGACAGCATTTTTCAAATCAGCAGAAAAATTTCCTCTTCTGACCACGTTTCTTTCTTTTTTACACCCATTCTTCTACCTTTTTAAAGCCGGGTCTTATTTAAGCCCTAATTTGTCCTGTATACGTAGCCTCACGCTGTATTTTCCCTTAACAATGTTTATAGCAGGCTTTTAGCTCACTTGTAAATCTACTTGTTTTTGTTGTTACTGCGGTTGTTTTTATTTAAAAGGCAATGCTCTTTTCATCTCAAAACAGTGTATAACATACATTTAAAAAGGTGAATAAAATTGTTTCCTTCTCTATATCAACTAAACGGCCCTCATAGTGGCTCAAAAGCACAGATTTAATCTACTACAAATTCCTAGTCAGCACTCCTAGGAAACAAATTATAATATTCAGAAATTCCACTGTATTTCTTAATTATATGATTAACTTAAGCTTTTAATAAAACAAATGATGTTGCATATTTGGAAACAGATAAAATATTTGTGATATCCACTAGCTTACAAAACACTTTCAGTGATTAAAAGTAAACTCTGTATTTTTAGCAACTAAATTATTTTTTAAATTCCCAGTAATTTAGATATCATTTAATAGTAACATTAAAGATTCTAAACACAATAAATAAACTTGATGAATTCTTTTGCATTTTTGGTTAAGACACATTTTTATTTCCATGGTTACCTTTATTCATATGGAATACTTTCTAATTTTGTTACAGAAAAAAAAAATACCACTTCAGCCTCATTTCCTACTAATCTTTTCCTATCCACCATTTTATCCCTCTGCCTGAAATGGCCTTGGGTTTTTTCTTCACATTTGGCAAATTCTCACTCCTTTTTCAAGACTAGCTCAAAGGTCCTCTGTGAAGCCATCATTCGCTGGAAGATTCCACTATCTGTGATCTCCTGGATCTTTGTCCAGACTTCTTTTGAAATACTTACCATATTTTATTTTAGTTTATCTCACATATGTCCTATTTACCTTTATACTTTCTGGTTCTGGCAAAGTAGCCACATAAATATCTACTGAAAACATAAATCAGTATTGAGATTAGGAACACAGGCAGAGGACTAAGTCTTAAAAGAGCAAAATACGTCTTCCTTTGAGAACGGAGGAGCCCTGGTAAGGAAGTGGTTAAGAGATACAGCTGCTAACCAGAAGGCCTGCAGTTCAAATCCACTAGCTGCTCCTTGGAAACCCTTTGGGCCACTTCTACTCCATCCTATATGGTCACTGAGTCGGAATCCACTCCACAGCAACAGGTTTGTTTTTTTCTCTTGTGTTTTAAGACAGGAGGAAAAGAGGTAACAGTAGGTTATAAATACGGGTATGCTTGAGTTAACGTCCAACATACATTCCGTGACGTAGGACATTATGTGATTTGGACGTTGTGCAACACCGTATTACATACAGGAGAAAGGCAAGCAAGACGGTCACCCGGTGGGCATCGGACCACCCCGCTGCTGCTATGCCCAGGGACTGTACGAAAACTGGCTCTGCTACCACCAGTCCTGCGTGGTTGCCACCAGTCTCCGAGACCTATGCCCAGCCCTGACCTCAGCGAACCCTGGCAGTCCAGCTAGCCACCTCCAGGCACTCCGCAGGCTCCCTTTGCGTCCTTTCTCACTGCCTGCCTCTTCCCCCCTCCCCCTCCACCCCACAAGTGCTTTAAACTCTTCCATCACCACCACCCCCCCCTTCACCTCTGCCTCCTCTCCCAGACGCCTTTCTTGCTCTTCCTCCTGTCATGGTTGCAGCCAGGGCGGCTAGGCGGCCGCCACTGTGGTAGGAGCTGCGGTGTTGGCTGGGTGTGACATGCAGGGTGCCCTGGCCAAGCGGAGCAGCAGCGTCGCAGGGCACCCGCTTTGGTGGCCCCAGCAGTGTCTGTGCAGCCCCTGCCTGAGGCAAGCACAGTGGGACAGGCAGCGCGGATGGCACTGGGACCCCCTCCACCTGCGCCCCAGGGTCAGGGCTGATGCGGACCCCAGAGCTAGTGAGTGAGATACAGGACCTGCAGTACTTAGGAAATACATCAGCTATGCCAGTTCTGCCGCTGGGATTTCTGAACTCTATTATAACTTTATGGGACCATGAACATATATGTGGTCAGATGTTGCACAAACGGACATTATGCAGCACTTTCCCGTACATAGTATTGCTACTTCATGAAGAAGCTTTCTGCATTTCGAGGGTGAAGCAGAAAATGTTGGGAAGAAAACTTGTTCAGATAATTATGAATTCGTGTCCAGGGCATTATACTTTTTGTTTAGCCAAACAACAAATAGATGTGAAAAGATTTCACAAGATGTTCTTGGAGAAACTAAGAATAAATAAAGAACATGATTCAGAAAATTAGAGAATAGTTCAATGGGACCATTACATCCCATTCATCATCAGGCCAAGCTGTCCTGAGGAAGAATACTCTAAGCTTAGTCTTATTATTTTTTTTTTTGGAGGAGGGGTAGTCTTATTTTAAGACCAGGGTTGGAAACAAGAAGGCTATGAAATTTTAAATGTCTGCAACAGTGGTGGATTATCCAATAAGCAAGGTAAGCACTGTGCTTACCTTGCTTACCAGATCATCTGTAGTGAACAACTTCACATGGGTTTCACCACATCATTGAAACCCATGTGACATTGTTCACTACAGATTAGTAAGTAAGCACAAGCAAGCCGGTGCTTACCTTGCCTACATGGGTCATATGCCCTGTCAGGGACTGTAAATTAAAAAAGGGGCTTTGATTCTGTAGGAAAGTGCTAAGGGGTTGGGAGAGAGACAGGTGCCAGCCATGCCTGGAAGCAAACTCTTCGATGTGGTGAAAAAATGTGATATTGTTCACTACAGATGATCTCGTAAGCAAGGTAAGCACCACGCTTACTTTGCCTACTGGATAATTTGCCCCTGGTCTGCAATACCCAAATATACAGCTGTCTTCTTCTTCTACAAGAGCACTGAGTAGAGTCTTTATTCTGTATCAAACATGTGAGTGGGCTAGTAAGTTTTTAGACAAACTAGTTCTTAATTTTCCAAGCTAGTCAGAAGTCATTCTCCAACACAAGCAATTATAAAACTGTGCATAAGGTCTGATCAGAGTAAGCAGAGTGTGAGAGTAAACACATAATATTTTTGCTTAAGTTCCCCTTCTCCAGACCCCTTAAGGCTTTCCGCCCTTCCGTAAACCAACCTGTATTCAGGTCTATGTTAATACCATTATTTAGGCTGTAGCTCCTTTCACATTTAGTCATATTTTAAGTATATTTCTAGGCCCTATTCTTCCAACTTTGAACAATAAAATATCCATAGATTTTCTAACTGTATCAATTAGATGAAGGTTTTAGTAAGTTAACTCTTAGAATTTAACTTTATTTTTCCTAGTTCTGAGATCATCTCATTGTAGCCTTTAGTACACTGCCTCTTAATTCTCAGTGGATTACATTAATTGTATCTGTATATGCAAAATGTGATAAGGTTTGTGAAGTCTACAATTGGACAAAAATAGTGGTCCTTAGGCAACTCAAATAACCATAATCCGTAGTCAATCAACTCCATTCCTGCTGAAGGGGATGATTTTTGCAAAACTTGACATTACCCAAGCTAAGCAGCTTGTTCAGCAACCGGAAAGTGTAGATACCCAATCATCATTAATTAAGGAGTCTTCCAAAATTCATTCTTTCAGCATGGAGTTTCTAACCCTTGGAATTTTTTAATAGATCATGAAACACTTTTCTGGGACTCTAGATAAGGTAACAAGCTTCTTTAACATATCACCCATAAGAACTGTAAAAGATAAATTCTTTTTAAAAGCCCTACATCATCTCCCTTGGGGGCATTCTTGATCCTCTCTTTCTCTCACAGTTCACATTCCATCTCTCAGGAAATCCTGGTAGCCCTGCCTTCAAAATATATCCAGAATCTGACCATTTCTCACCACTCCAGTACTACCACTGGTATAGGCTACCAGGAATTACTACGCCCTGAATTACTACAATTGCCTCCAAACTGTCCTGTTGCTTCTTCACTATAGTCTATTCCCAACACAGAAGCCAGAGAGATGGTTTTCAAACATTAGACTGCTCTTGTCTGCTCAAGGCCTTCCAATGGCTTCCTATTTAACTCATAGTAAAAGCCAAAGTCCTTACAGTGGCCCACAAGGCCTTATTATGATCTGTAATACCCCGTTATCTCTCTAACTGCTTTTCCTGGCTCCCATCACCTAAACCACACTGGCCTCCTTGCTGTTCCTCAAGTGCACCAACTGCTTGGCCACTTAGGACCTTCACCCTATGCCCTCCACCTTCAATTATCCTTTACCTCCTTAAAAGTCTATGTTTAATATCAGCTCTTGGATGGCATCCTTTTTAAAATTGCAAATTTACTCTTTCCCTGCCATTATTAATCTCCATTCTCCCTTATCCAAAAATACCTTCTCTTTCCCATAGCATTTATCATCTTCTAATAAACTGTATAATTAGCTTACCTAGGAAACCCTGATAGCTTAGTTGTTAAGAGCTACAGCTGCTAACCAAAAGGTCAGCAATTCCAATCTACCGGCTGCTCCTTGGAAACCCTATGGGACAGTTCCACTCTGTCGTACTATGAGTTGGAAGTGACTCGACAGCAACGGGCTTGGTTTTGGTTTATCATGCTTATTATTTGTTGTTTGTCTGTCATCTCTAACACATAAGCACCTTGAGAGCAGCTATCTTTGTTTTGTGCAAAGATATATCCCGAGCACCTAGGTCAGTGCCTGGCACATAGGAAATGTTCAATAGATATTTATTGAATGAAAGGATAAATTAATTGCTAATAGCAAAATGTTGCTATTATCAACTGAACCAGCTAGGAATTTAAGGTTATTTGCATGTCACAGAAACATGAGTACTGCAGCTTCTACAGGAGTTCATTTTTTTTTTTTTTTTAAGTAGGGAGCTTCAGTTAGCACAATACTTCTCATGTCTTACCACTCCATTACCCTTAGCATGGAGTTCCTTCCTCACATCCTCAAGGCAGCTTCACTTTCAGGCACTGTGGTGGCTGAGTTTGTGCCTTTCCTGAAAGCCCTGTCTAATGACTTCTGATTACATCTCATTTTATCTGTATGCTGAACAAATAATCAGAGAAGCTAGACTATAGGAAGAAGAATGGGACATCAGGACTGGAGGAAGACTCGTTAACAATCTGCACTATGCAGATGACACAACCTTGCTTGCTGAAAGTGAAGAAGATTTGAAGCACTTACTGATGAAGATCACACATCACAGCCTTCAGTACGGATTACACCTCAAAATAAAGAAAACAAAGATCCTCACAACTGGACCAATAAGCAACATCATGATAAACAGAGAAAAGATTGAAGTTGTCAAGGATTTCATTTTACTCAAATCCACAGTATTTCAACCATAGTTATAAATCCTAAACATTTCAAAGAGTTTGACCACAATAATGTTATAAGTAGCCACAATTCTACTTCTCTTTCATCCAACATTGTCATTTCCTAATAACATACATATCTAGTTTAGCCATTTTTGCTTGAGGTGGAAATAAATTTTTACAAGATACTTTACCCTTTGGCACCAAAGTTTGCAGAGATTCAAATAAATAATATGTAATTCCATATCCTTATTAACCATTTCCAATTAGGACAATCCACAGCACCTTCTTGTGACAAAATATTTTTAATAGCCTAAATTTTGTTTTTAATTTCTGCTATTAATGTTTGTGTGTGCACACATGTGCACATGCACACTTGAGCGTGTATCTAAGGATAACAGAAAACTATTAGAAAGAATTTTAAAAATTCATAAGTCCATGTGTCACACAATTATTGTTAAAAATCAACAGCTTTCCAATATTCAAGCAGAAAATAGAAAATGTAATGGAAAAAATGATACCATTTACAAGAGCTGTATAAGATGAAATAATTAGTTTAAAACTTACAGGAAACTATATGACGAAAGTTTTAAAACTATACTGAGAAATATATAAGCAGATTTAAGGAAATTATAATGCACACTATGCACTTACTTGCACAGGGGGAGAATATTGTAAAGATGTTATTTCTCTCTAAACCAATCTATAAATTGAATGCAATCCCAATTAAAATGCCTACAGGATTTTTTCTTAACTAGTCATAATTATACTATTACCTGGAGAATAAACTTGAAAATTTAGTCATGAAAATTCTAAAAGCAAAGAGTGAAAGGAGTTAACCTTCTTAAGATACCATATAGCTTCAAAAATTAAACAGTTTGATATGTGAAAAGAAGTAGATAGATGAGTGAAACAGAACAGTCAAGATATAGAACAAAATACATACAAAGATTTCCTTTATGCTAAAGTTGTATTTCAAGCCAATGTGAAAAATCTATAGCACAAAAATTAAAATTATAAACAAAGTCAAACAGCACAATAGGAAAAAATAAAACACGTAAAAAAAAGGATTAATTTCCTTATACAAAGAATTCATAAAAATCAGTAAGAAAAAGATGAATAAAGCAAAGGGGGAAATGGCAAAGACTTGAGTATCTTAATAGGAAAGAAATACAAATTACTAATTATAAGAAAAAATTTCAACATCAAATTCATAACTTAAGAAATGAGAATCTAAAAATGTTTCACAAATAAGATTGGCAAAATGAACAAGTCTAATGATACCCAGTGCTGGTGAAGATGTGAGAAAAGGGCACTCTCACACCATTTGTGGCTATGTAAATTGAATCAAGCTTCTTGGAGGATATTTGGCAATATCTACTGAAATTTTGGTGTAGTGGTTAAGTGCTACGGCTGCTAACCAAAGGGTCAGCAGTTTAAATCCACCAGGCGCTCCTTGGAGGCTCTATGGGGCAGGTCTGCTCTGTCCTATAGGGTCGCTAGGAGTCGGAATCGACTCGACGGCACTGGGTTTGGTGTTTTTTTTTTTTTTAATTGAAATTTTAAAGCCACGTACTCCTTGGTCCAGGAAACCTTCTACTTGGAATTTACCCAGTGAAATGTTGACAGAAGTTCAACAAGATATATGTGCTTTATGTGCAGTCCGTTTGGGAGATTGGCTTTAAATATTATGCTACAACCATGTAATGGAATACTACACAGTCATCAAAAAGAATAAAAGATATATATGTTGTTGTTGTTAGGTGCCGTCGAGTCCGACTCATAGCGACTCTACGCACAACAGAACGAAACACTGCCCAGTCCTGTGCCATCCTTATAATCATTGTTATGCTTGAGTTTATTGTTGCGGCCACTGTGTCAATCCACCTTGTTGACGGTCTTCCTCTTTTCCGCTGACCCTGTTTCACTGATCTATCTACTTCTTTTCACCTATCAAACTGTTTAATTATTGAAGCTATATGGTGTCTTAAGATCTAATAAGGTTAACTCCTTTCACTCTTTGCTTTTAGAATTTTCATATATATATACACTAATAAGACGAGATGTAATTCTAAAATATATTCTTCAACATTTTCAGTTGTGGAATATGTATAAAATATGACCATTTTGTGAGGAAAAAATAGAGAGGTAGAAATCTGATCTTATTTTTTTCTGGAAGAAAGCAAAATAATGGTACTTATGGTTACTTAGGGAAGAAAGACTACGGTTATGAGTGAGAGAAAGTGTTTGGACGGAGACAGAAGAGAGGCTTTCACCTTTCAGTTTTGTAAAAATGGTGTGGTGGGGACATCTGACCTCCTTTTCACAAGAGGGAAGGAGAATCAAGATCAACAACCCAAGGTTGATGTCTATGAGGCAGAGGTCAGACATGCCTCCTTCCTTTCCCTTTTCTACCAATTCTGATACCAACCACTTTCCATGGCATGCTCTACTTCTCTTCTGGCTTCGATAATTCATTGCAATGGCCACACACAACTCACAGACAATACTGACGATTATGAAGTTTTTTAGGGAAGTAACGGGTTACAATTCAAGTTCAGGAACACTTAGGAACGTTCTTCAAACAGGATAGCCTCTTCTCAGTGGTGCCCTTGGCCTCTTGGCCCCTTGGCCCAGCCTCTGCCCTGCTCCAGCAAGTGTTACAAAGCTCTTTTAGCTCTGCTGATAAGTGCCCAGAGGTATCCTACTCTGGCAGGAAGCCTCCTGCCTGAAGGTGCTCAGGTCTCTCACTCCATGGGTCAACACGCACCCTGTAACCATCGTGCACCATGGACCAGGAAGCCCATCGTGATATCTCCTGCCAGTCTCCTGGTTCGGCTGCTTCTGCTGCTGCCGTTTCCCTGCCACTGCTTCTCGCCATCTCTCTCTGTCTCTAGTGTCACAGCTCTTTTTCTCTCTCTGTCTCCTGGGTCTAGGAGGTCTTAGCACAGGGATCCCAGGTCTAGTGGACCCACTCCACTCCTACCTCTTCTTTCTTGGTGGTAGTAGTTTTTCTGCTACTCTGGGATTGACCACTCCTTTAAGCCTAGCAGGGCAGCAAAACTGACCAATTCCCTCATTAGGGTTCCATACACTTTATTTGCATGGTCCCACCCCCACAAGGGTGCCATGCACCTTATTTATATTATTAGCAAGCTATCCACTCCCCTTGGTGGGCCACAAGGCCCTCATTTGGATAGTACTCACTCAGTTATTTGGTGGGAGTTGCGAAGACTATGGCTATCGTTGTTGTTAGGGGCCATCAAGTCGGTTCTGACCCAAAGCAACCCTATGCACAACAGAATGAAACACAGCCTGGTCCTGCACCATCCTCACAATTGTTGCTATGCTTGAACCCATTGTTGCAGCCACTGTGTCAATCCATCTCATTGAGGGTCTTTTTCTGTTTCTCTCTCTATCAAGCATGATGTCCTTCTCCAGGGACTGATCCTTCCTTATAACATGTCCAAAGTATGTGAAACATAGTCTCGTGTCCTTGCTTCTTAGGAGCATTCTGGCTGTACTTCTTCCAAGACAGATTTGTTCATTCTTTGGGCAGTCCATGGTATATTCAATATTCTTCACCAGCACCACAATTCAAAGGCATCAATTCTTCTTCGGTCTTCCTTAGTCATTGTCCAGCTTTCACATGCATATGAGGCCACCGAAAACACTATGGCTTGGGTTAGGTGCACCTTAGTCTTCAGGGTGGCATCCTTGCTTTTCAAAACTTTAAAGAGGTCCTTTGCAGCAGATTTGCCCAATGCAGTGCATCTTTTGATTTCTGACTGCTGCTTCCATGGGTATTGATTATCGATCCAAGTAAAATGAAATCCTTGACAACCTCAACCTCCTCTCCATTTATCATGATGTTGCTTACTGGTCCAGTTGTGAGGATTTTTGTTTTCTTTATGTTGAGGTGTAATCCATACTGAAAGTTGTGGTCTTTAATGTTCATTAGTACATGCTTCAAGTTCTCTTCACTTTCAACAAGCAAGGTTGTATCATCTGCATAACGCAGGTTGTTAATAAGTCTTCCTCCACTTCTGATGCCTCATTCCTCTTCATATAGTCCAGCTTCTTGGATTATTTGCGCAGCATACAGATTGAATAGGTATGGTGAAAGGATACAACCCTGACACACACCTTTCCTGACTTTAAACCACACACTATTCACTTATTTCGTTCAAACAACTTCTTCTTGATCCAAGTACAGATTCCATATGAGCACAATTAAGTGTTCTGGAGTTCCCATTCTCTGCCATGTTATCCATAATTTGTATGATCCAAACAGTCGAATGCCTTAGCATTGTCAATAAAACACAGGTAAACATCTTTCTGGTATTCTCTGCTTCCAGTCAGGATCCATCTGACATCAGCAATGATATCACCAGTTCCATGTCCTCTTCTAAATCTGGCTTAAATTTCTGGCAGCTCCCTGTCGATCTACTGCTGCAGCTGCTTTTGAATGATCTTCAGCAAAATTTTGCTTGCATATGATATTAATGAAACTGTTAGGTAATTTCCACATTTGGTTGGATCACCTTTCTTGGGAATAGGCATAAATATGGATCTCTTCCAGGCAGTTGGCCAGGTAGCTGTTTTCTAAATTTCTTGGCATAGACAAGTGAGCACTTGCAGTGCTGTATTCGTTTGTTGAAATATCTCAATTGGTATTCCGTCCGTCAGCTCCTGGAGCCTTGTTTTTCACCAGTGCCTTCAGTGCAGCTTGGCCTTCTTCCTTTAGCACCCTTGGTTCCTGATTATATATTACCTCCTGAAATGTTTGACCGTCAACCAATTCTTTTTGGTACAGTGACTCTTCCATCTTCTTCTGATGCTTCCCGTGTCATTTAATATTTTTCCTGTAGAATCCTTCAGAATTGCAGCTCAAGGCTTGAATTTTTTCTTCAGTTCTTTCAGCTTGAGAAAAAATGCTGAGTGTGTTTATCCCTTTTGGTTTTCTATCTCCAGGTCTTTGCACATGCCATCATGATAACTTTGTCTTCTGGAGCTGCCCTTTGAAATCTTCTGTTCAGCTCTTTTACTTCATCATTTTTTCCTTTTGCTTTAGCTACTTGATGTTCGAGAGCAAGTCTGAGTCTCTTCTGACATCCATTTAGGTCTTTTCTTTCTCTCCTGTCTTTTTAATGACCTCTTGCTTTCTTCATGTATGATGTCCTTAATGTCATTCCACAACTTGTCTGGTCTTCGGTCATTAGTGTTCAATGCATCAAATCTATTCTTGAGATGGTCTCTAAATTCAGATGAGATATACTCAAGGTCACACTTTGGCTCTTGTGGACTTGTTTTAAGTTTTTTCAGTTTCAACTTGAACTTGGATGGTCTGATCCACAGTCAGCCCCTGGCCTTGTTCCGATGGATGATACTGAGCTTTTTCACTGTCTCTTTCCACAAATGTAGTTGATTAGATTCCTGTGTATTCCATCTGGTGAGGTCAATGCATATAGTCGCCATTTATGCTGGTGAAAAAAGGTATTTGCAGTGAAGAAGTCATTGCTCTTGTAAAATTCTATCATGTGATCTCAGGCATCATTTCTATCACCAAGGCCATATTTTCCAACTATGGATCCTTCTTTGTTTCCAACTTTCCCGTTCCAATCCCCTGTAATTATCAATGCACCCTGATTGCATATTCAATTTCAGGCTGCAGAAGTTGGTAAAAATCTTCAGTTTCTTCATCTTTGGCCTTAGTGGTTGGTGCATAAATTTGAACAATAGTCATATGAACTGACAGCATTGTACTTCAGGATAGAAGACTATGGCTAGAAGGACCATGTTAAATTATTCACTGCACCTCAGGCCACCCCCTGGCTCTTCTAGCCATTGGCCTTTTCATACTTGAAGGAATAGTTTCACCATCCCAATCATTTTACCAATCCAAAACAGTCATTAACAATTTGTCCTTCAGTAGGGAAAAAAGTCCTCAGGGTAAGGTTACTCAGATACCTGCCATTCAGGTCTGCTGCAGATATTCATCTGATCTGGTCAGGTTCTCCAAAATTCACCTCAGCTTCCCCCTCTCTGACCTCTGATAAAATTTAACTGAGAGAAGATTATTCCCTTGCTCTAAGTCTTTCTCGCGGTATCAGCACAGCAAATCCTTTAATGGGATTCAGGTTCAGCCACTGTACTCCAGTCCAGCAGTGCCTCCCCTTAGTTCACCTTTTCACAGTTACTGCTTCTACAATTACAGTTTTTACAATCACAGTTAACCGGGTTAACAGCCAACACTCACAACGGAATCATATAATCCTATCAACATCTTCCCCCACCTTTCTTACCCAGACCCATCAGGAAGAGAGGACACTATTCAGTGGGGATCCTCCCTTGTCCCTCTCATTTTGAGTGAAAACATGTAAACCAGCCACTTTATCTCCCCCCATTTTAGATAGCCAATGTTTAAATTGCCGGTCCCTATCAAAACAGCACTCTGAGGAGACAAGCATGTTCCTTGATCTGAAGAACCTTCTGTTCTGGTGGGAAATTTGAGCATCTGCATCTATAAGCAAAGTCCAGTCTAGAGCAAGCCATCAAATTGTAGCAATTCAGTATCAAACAACTTTCCCTTCATTCGGTCAGGTTGTCGTCAGCTCAACCCTAGTCACTATGAGCTAGGTCAATGTGTACCATGTGTAGGCTCAGAAGTCCACACAACTCCCTGTACTTCAGACTAAAAAACCAGCTTTTTTTCTCTCTCTTATCCCTAGCCTCACGGGCTAGGTCAATGGGTGCCAATGGAACATGTCCAAACTCAGCCCCTCTCTTCATTTCCATACTTCCCCCACTTCCACTCATTGAGAGGACCCAGGTTGTCAGCCAACATACCAGACTGTCTACTTGCTGGCACCCTTTAACTTCCAGTCCTAGAGGGTGGTTCTTCTAATTAAAAAAAAAAAAAAAAAAAAAAAACCTCAATGCACCCAAAGGTAAACTGTTTGCTTGCAATTCAAAAAGCAAAACAGTCTTTTTTTTTTTTTTCCTTCAAGGTCCTTCCTTCAAATGCAAATCTCCTGCTCTCCCAGCAGCTCTAGGTGAGTCTTCAAGTCTTGTCTTTTCAAATGCAAATTTTCTGACTGAAAAGATTCTGGGTAGGGCTCAGGTTTTTTATCTAATCCCCCAATACTCTATACACGGGGCCATTGCATTCACAGGAGGAGTCTGTGTTTCTTTAGAGCAAATCCTAGTTCCCCTTTTAGCATACCCAATCAAGTGTTGGTGAAGGTGGAGTTTCATGCTCTCTGTTATATATAATACCCAATATTTATTTCTATCATACATTTAGGCCTGCTTTACAACACTAGGTAGGAGAATCAATTTTTTTTTTATCCATAGTACATTAAAATAAATTTATAGCCCTTTTTAAAAACATTCCAGTTTCATCTTCCCCACCCCTTGACTATCTTTGCATTAATATGCATATGGCCTTGGGCCTCTGCCTGGGTGGAACAAGAAGACCCTGGTCCCTTATCAATCATTTTGTTTAACCTGCCTGGGGCAAATGGCCCTAAGCCACTCCAGATGCAGCCCCTCAGTTGCAGCATAACATCTCTTACTTTCCTTTCAGCCATTACAAGTAACAACAAGCAAAGTAACCATCTAAGAATCAAAAGTTTCATTTCCCACACCCCTTTATTCTTTCTCTTACACGGTCTCATGCTTCCATGAGTATGGAGCCATTAGAACAAATCCTACTTCTGATGCCAACTGTTAAAATGGCATGATGGGGATGACTAACCTCCTCTAACTGTGCAAGGGGGAAAGGGAATACTCAGGATTGTGAGGTTTATTAAGGAAGTAATAGGTTTCAGTTCAGGTTCAGGAATGGTCAGGATACAGTTCTTCAATCATGAGAGCTTATTCTCAGCCGGGCTTCTTGGCCCAGCCTCTACCCTGCTTGTGCAGTGTTACAAAGCTCTTTTAACTTCACAGATAAGTGCCTGGAGGCACCCCACTCTGCCAGGGAACCTCCTGCCTGAAGGCATTCAGCTCTCTCACTCCATGGGTCTGCACGCCCACTGTAACCACCTCACTCCATGAACCAGGAAGCCCGCTGTGCCATCTCCTGCTGGTCTGGTTTGGCTGCCTTTGCTGCCACCATTTCTCTGCTGCTGCTTCTCACCATTTTTCGCTGTCTCCACTGTCACAGATGTTTCTCTCTGTCTCCTAGATGTAGGAGGGCTCAGCACAGGGATCCTGGGTCCAATGGACACACTCCACTCCTAGCTCTTCTTCCTTGGTGGTAGTGAGTCCCCCTCTGCTCTGAAATTGACTGTCCTTTTAAGGCTAGAAGGATGGCAAAACTGACCAATTCCCTCATTATAGTTCCATACACTTTATTTGCATGGTCCCACCCCCACAAGGGTGCTATGCACCTTATTTACATTATTTGCAAGCTATCCGATCCCCCTGGTGGGCCACAAGCATCTCCTTTACATACTCCTTATGCTGTCATTTGGTGAGAGTTACAAAGACTACGACTAGAAGGGCCATATTAAATAATTCACTGAGTGCAAGTTTGTATCTTTCCATATTGCATGATTTTTCTAATTATATTCAAATATGTAGGCATATATATATATTTAAGATATCAAAAGTATTATCTGGGTGATGGAATTTTAGGCCATTATTTTCATCATTGTATTTATCTATATTAAAAATTATTAATACAAATTATTATTTCAATATTTTAAAGAAATTGTGTTATTGTTATGTATGCTTTCAAATCACATCTGATTCTGTAATACTCTTAAAACACATATGTTTCAGTCACTATTATGCATGCTTCTATAATGCTTTTACACTGTTATGATGTTTTCGTAATATTTTTAAACACCTATGTACAAGTCACTCATAATGTGAAGCTCTATACTTAGAATTTTTTAACTTAGAAACAGAAACATGTATTTCTATAATATCCTGTAACTATTAACTTTTTTAGTTTTTTTTATTAACTATTGGTTGTTAGAAAGTTGTTCTAACCTTGAAAATAAGATAATAGAAGTATGTGAAGTAGGTCATAAACAACTTTCTGTAATTTGGCTGTACACCTGCACTCTGTGATAATAGAATGTAACATTAATCAAATATCTGTAAATTAGCAAAGCATGTCACTAAACAATTCCCATAATTTTTAACTCATTAACTTGGCCTTGAAACATGTAGTAAACAAGAATATAAATATGTCATATAACAATTCCCTAATTGGCAATAAAACATAATATAAATTAACAAAACATGAATATGTCATACAATAATTCCTTAACAGGCAATGAAACATAACAATTGTAGTTGAACGTGACAGTACGCATGTATATAAACTCATGGATTTCTACTCATTTTCGAAGAAGACAGAAATAAAATGTCTCTCTGACTATCTGAAGACTGAGAAGCCTGCTGAGATACCGCTCACCAAAACTGACATTGGACCCTAGCTACAGGGGACCTCCTCTGAGTTTGAGGGTTGATCATAATTTCTCCCTGAGACCACTGGCTAAAGGTAAAAGCCTGAAGCCTAAAGATTGGGACCTCCTCTGAATTTGAGGGTTGATCATAATTTCTCCCTGAGACCACTCGCTAAAGGTAAAAGCCTGAAGCCTAAAGATTTGGACTAACGTTTAAACTAACATTGTAGTTGTTAATTCTGATCATTCAGTGCTAAATGAGTATCTTGAGGTCTTACTTGCATGCCTTGCCATGACTGCCTTGCAATAAACTAATCAAGTTTATACATGACAAATCTGAGCATTTCTTCATATATTACTAAGATAAAATCCTCCAGGATAGTTACTTTGTCTGTAATTTACTTTAAAATATTCCAATACTGACAGTGTGATAAGTAAGTCTTCAGTTTAATCTCATATTCTGTTATACTAACAACAGCTAGCAGCAACTAACAACAACAAGAGCCAGGTAATTATCATCTGAACTATCCTAATAAAAATACCAAAAACAAACCCATTGCCATCAAGTCAACTCTGACTCAAAGTGACCCTATAAGACAGAGTAGAACTGCCCAATAGGGTTTCCAAGAAGCACCTGGTGGATTCCAACTGCCGACCTTTTGCTTAGCAGCCAAACTCTTAACCACTACACCACCAGGGTTTCTACGTATTCTAACAAGGAACACATACTTCATGGGTGGTTAGTTAGCTTTGAATAGCTAAAACCAAAACTTTACAGTCCGGAGGCTGCTACACTAGCCTTTCAAGTACCTTTATCTCCAATCAACACTAGAGGCTTATTTGATATTAGAAGCATTTTTCTCAGGTGAAATTAATGGTATTTATGATGTATGCATTGGCTAAAAACATTGTACAGGTTTTCTACCTTTGAATGAATAGGCTATAAGTATCTAGGTAACAAATCTTTCTTAGAAGAAATACATATTCCTTAGAAGCAAGGACGGTGAGACTTCTACTCATTCCTGACGCATCACCAACAAAGACCAATTGCTGGAAAAGGATATTATGTTTTGTAAAATAGAGGGTCAGCAAAAACAAAGGAAATCTCAATAAAATGGATTGACACAATAGCCATGACACAATAGCCACAACACTGGGCTCAAACATACCAAAGATAATGAAGATGGCACAGGACTAGGCAACATTTCATTCTGTTATACATAATGAGTTAGAGCCAACTGGACAGCAACTAACAACAGTATCTAGGAAATCCAATATCCTTATCCTAGACCCTTTAGAGTAATAATGCCCTAGTTTAGGATTATAGGTCCCTAGGTGGCACAGACCCTCAATAAGATGGATTTGACAAAGTGGCTGCAATGATGATCTCAAGCACAACAATGATTATGAGGATGGTGCAGGACCCGGCAGTGTTTCGTTCTGTCATACAGAGTTGCTATGAGTCGGAATGAACCAATGGCATCTAACAACTACAACAGGTGGCACAAACAGTTTGCTCTTGACTCCTAACCTAAAGTTTGGTGGTTCACATAAACCCAGCAGTACTGTGGAAGCAAAGGTCTGATGATTTGATTGCATTATGATGGAAGCCAAGAAAACCCTATGGAGCAGTTCTACTTTGTAACACATGGGGTAGCCATGAATCAGAATTGACTCCACGACAACTAAAAACAGCAGTTTAGGATTATAAACAAATTATTTGGTTCCATAACAAGGGATTTTTGTCACCTGACTCTAACTAAAAGGTTAGTTGTGTTTGACAACGTAGGAGCTCTGGTGGTACAGTGGTTAAGCGCTCAGCTGCTAATCAAAAGGTCGGCAGTGTGAAACCACCAGCCGTTCTGTGAGAGAAAGATGTGGCAGTCATTTTCTGTAAAGGTCACAGCCTTGGAAACCCCACGGGGCAGTTCTACTGACCTATAGGGTTGTTATGAGTTGGAATCGACTCGACAGCAATAGGTTTGGTTTTGGGGGTTTATTTGAAAATATAGTCTCATTTGTCTCTATTAAAGCTAACATGCAAGGTCTGTCAAGTGCCTAAAATGATGCAGTTTACAGAGTAACTTGTATGACTGTTCATTCCAATAAACACTACTAAGAAATATTTGAATGTGTGGAAAATTCTGAGACTTGCTTTCATTGTAACTTACCACCACATAGTGAAGTTATGAGGGAGGAGACCTATAAAAAAAAAAAAGCCTCACATAATTGAATTAATGGATGTCGCCATTGTCTACCAAAAACCTAATTATTGTGAATGACCAAATTGTTTTTGTCAGATTGCAACAAATTTATAATACGGGTAGTGGAGGTAGGAATAGCAAGCAGATAGCTTGGAAACAATATGATATCATCACTCCCAATTAGCATACCTAGTCACCAGGAATATAGACACAGGACTCAAAATATAAGACTTAATCATGGCATTGACATGGGCCTTTACATTTCTTTATTAATGCTTGTCTATCATCCTCTTAATTGTGTCATCCAAGATCAGGATCACATTCCCAATTCTCTACCCCAATGAGCCTTTTACCAGGAGTCTTATCAACTTTTCTCTGGAGATACGCAAAATAGTCTGCTGGTGTCTCAATTTGCAATACCCAAGGGCTTGTTTAGGGTTTTTGATCACTCTGCTAAAAGCCTTTACATAATCTGCTGACTGCATAAAATCCTGAATTAGCGGTCAAAATAGACTCCTTCATAATGTAAGATTTCTCTGTTTTCATTTCAGTTGCCTACATTTAGCATTGCCAGGCTACCAGCATTACCTGATAGAATAGTCCCACATCTGGACAGTTAATTTTCTAGTCAACTTTACTTTTTTGACATGTGTCACTTTTTAATTCTCTGTACAAAATTTAAATTACCCCATCCCTGTTTTTATCATTGGTAAATCAACTCTTGAAATTTCTTCCCATTTAGATGTTTAAAAAATATTTATTCTGAAAATGGAATATAGTTCTCAAGAATGGTTCTTATAAATTTGAATACCCTGACTTTGTAAGTGTAAAACTTCTGTGTACTTAATGGATTGTTTCAGTCTTGGTATCACTGTGGCATTGCAAATTTCAGTTATACTCCGAAGTTTCTCAGTCTCATATGATCCTTCCCTATGTTCCTTAACAAATTTCTCACTCAAAGGGTTAATCTCATATTCTTTCATCCTCAAACAAGATGCCATCTTCTAATTTTGAATTAACTCCTCAGTTGGGAAAAATTACTTGAGGCTATTGAAAATTCTTTTCATCTGGAAATAGTTCACTTTGTCTTGCCATGATTTGTACACTATGCCCTCAAATCACCTGTTGTCTGTGAAAACAGAGACATAAAAGTTACTATAAACTCTAAAGATCTCAGAGATCATCTGGTTTAATACCCTTATTTTATAGGTAAACTATGTTTCCCAGAGAGGTTTAGCAAGTTGCTCAGTTATCCAGCAAGTCAGTGACAAATTTAAAACCAGAACACAAATCTGACACCCATAGGCCATTTCTCCATGGATACCAGATCACTTCCTTGTTTGGTTACTTGACTAAGGTTTTCTTACTGAAGGTCTGGAAAAGCCAACATTTCAACAGTAGAGAGTATGATGAACTTGAAATAAAATCTACGTGGAAATTTCAAACTCCATTGCTTAGATCTAGATACATACCCAAAGGAATAGCAACATTAGTTCTTTGTCACTTTTTAACAACAACAACAATCCTTTCTCTTTTATGTTCTTTCTCCTTTATATTCCCAAATTTTAGAAGCTGGGGACGATCTTACTCCTCTTTGATCTCTTTGAGGTCATCATATAAAATTAGAAGCCCCTAAGATCTTGTTCTGATTGAGCTATTCCCGAAGCATCCTTTTCATGTTTCATTCTTTGTGTAATAATTTTCTTCTAACCTCAAAACTGTCAGCTTCCTTCCCTGTCCTTTCTTGAATTCCCAGAGGAGTAGCAGATAGGCCCATATATCTGTGAGAATATAAAGTCCTTTCTTCCAAACTGAAGCCAAGATGTTTGTTCAATCATATACATTTAATGTTTCTGATAACTGGCAAAGAACCTGAATGGTTTTGCAGCCAAATAAGTAACTGACTCCATAGCCTCAGAAATATGGTAGTAATATATGATATGTTACCCAGAAAAAGCGAAGGTCTTATATCTACTAAATTGTGTATAAAATCTAAAGTCTGCTAGAGCCATTCAGCGTGAAGTTTAAAAGAGAAAAAGAAAATTATATTAGTCAGGTAAGATATACAATATCTTGGAAATGCTTAGATAATATTGAATATTGCTGATTAAATTTTTAAAGATTTAGCTTTGCATTTTCTTGTTTCCTTTGACCATATGTTTTTGCATTGAACTTCTTAGTATCCTACTTTAAAAAACTCAAGATAATTTTGCTTTCCAATCTACATTGTCAATGCAATCCATTTTTTATTAGGTGTATTTTTAGTTTTTTTAAGTACCAGAAATAAACATTTAACATTTATACCAGAAAACTCTATCTGTATTTCTACATTGATGGGACATGATACATTGAAAAAATAACTATCAAAGAAGAGTTTTTATACCCAAATTCAGATATCAAGGAATGAGAGCCACTGGCAATTTTGAAATGCGGTTGTGTTTTTTACTTCTTTGAGGCGTTATCTCTGTGATCAGCTTCTCTGAACCTTACTTCCTTCGTGTATGAAATAGGGATGTTAAAACGCACAACCTAAGATCTAATTATAGGAAATTTAAGCAGCCACTTCAGTGTCTATATCATGACCTAATACAGTACTATTATCAGGTAATAATACTTCCCAGTAATTTGTTATCTAGCAAATGTACCTCCTCTTCCATGTCACATGCCTAAGCTCAGGTTTAGAATAAACATTCTAATTATAGAATTTTCCCACTATGGTGGGAGGTCTATAGAAAAGTGAAGCCATGCTCTCTTTCATTATAAAATCCCAACACATGTGATATGATACACATAGTGATAAGCCTAACCCCCTTACTACGGAGTAGTCAACATCTGAAAGATGAAATAAGGTCAATGTTCTCTGAACTTGCATTCATCTACTACATTTAAATGCCCTTTATTCCCTTTAGATTTTTAACGATTTCCTTTGTGTGTCTAAAGCAGGATAAAAACTGACATTGAATCAACATTATGCTATACCATATAACGGAATACGGAGTAAGTAAAACAGAATACATTGCTGTTATAAAAATTTATAAAATCAATTACAGTGTTCGGTTATAAATTCTTGTGATAAAATGTTCTTTTTACTTAGCAACACAAGCAGCCTAGTCATAGGCACTGAACTAGAAGCTAAAAATGTCCCCCGTTGACAAGAGTAAACACAGGGAATGATGCTGAAAGATTCCTTCGTCTACTTGCCTAATGTTTGGATTTCAGTGACACTTACCTCTGAAAATAATCTTGAGTGCTGCATGTGACATTATCTGAAGCCAAAGTAAGTTTTATGCCACATTTTGAAATACAATGACTGAGATGTTGCAGTTCACTGTCAGGTTTTCCATTTTTCCACAGAATTTCAGAATATTTCAATAAATCTAAAGAATCAGGTCCTTCCTTCAGATTTGATTCTAAAGCAATCTATTTTCTTACTTGTGAATATAAATGATTTAAAAATAAAGCAAAGGTAAAGAGAAAATTTAAGGAAAAAACAATCTTATCTGGTCAAGGAGCTCTAAATAGCTACTGGTTATAAATCCTAGTAATTAGTATCACAAATTAATAATCTATAATCAAGAAGAGGTAAAATTTGGTATCTATTGGAAGTACTCCAAAATATTGCTTTCCCTACTTCAATCAAGTTAGCAATATATTGGTATAAGATGTTTACTAGTTGTAACAATCACAGGAGGTTTATTCTTAATTAGCGAGGACATCTCAGCATTCTCATATTTTTAAGATTTCATCCTCTACTCTCAGGGGGGAAAAATGCAAGAGCATTATAACAGAATTCAGTCAGCAAATTTATGTTGAAATGAGAATTTGGCTACTTTCTTCATTAAACAATCTCAGGCCCCCCTATTGGAAATCTTCCTTCCACAATCCTTGATGTCCTAAAGAGGGATTACAAGAAGAGAGCATGTATAGGGAAATTTCTCTTTGTGATAATGGTAACAGTCCTCAAGTAGCAGAGTAGCCACTATCAGATTAAATCTCTTGCAGGTATCAATTCCAAACTCTGGGGAACAAAAATACAAACACACACACTCAACTATTTGAAGGCACTATAGAGTGATCAAAACTGGGCAAGAAGTGGAGGGGAATTTCACCCTTAAAATAAAGAAACTGTACTCAATTAGATTCACATTTATACAACTTTTCCCCTGAAGGGATAGAGCAATTACAACACAAGTAGAAAGCCACAGTCTTATTGTCCTGAGTTATCAGAGGACAGAACTTGGGGCTCTCAAAGTAACTGGAAATTTAGGGGTAGAAATCAGAAAAGAGAAGACTATAGAGGAACAAGTCTCCTGATCTTGATGTAAACCACCCTCAAGCCCTAGGGTGCCTCTAAAACTGCACATGTACAGGGCAGGCTCCAAGGAGCCTAGGGAAAAACAACTAGAGGATTAAAAAGGCTGAGCAAGGAATTCGGATGTTAATTTCCTCTGGGAAAACAGAGTTTGTAATTTGAGTCCATTCAAAGTTTCCACTGACCTTAGAACAATGATGATTTATGATTAAAAGACTATTTTCCAGGAATAAATTATTTATCCTAAAACTAAAGGCAAAACCAAACCGTAAGACTGAGAGAAAAACCCTTCATAACAAAAAAATAAATATCAAGCCTCCACAAGCTCAAAGTGATCAGCCAATAACTTAGCTGCATGCTAGCACAAAAATCAATACATTTATATAAAAAAAAAAAAATCCAGTCTTTAGAATGCATCATCCACAATATCCAGTGTGCAATCAAAAGTACTAGACATGCCAATAAACAAGAAAGTATAACTCCTAGTTAAAAGAAAAAGGAGTGGAGTCAATAGAAACAGATTTCAAGTTGACATAAATTTTAAAGTTAGCAGGCAAGGACATTAAAGAAATTATTATAAAGATCTTCATGACGTAAAGAAAAAGATGATCAAGATGATGGAATAGATGGACAAATCTCAGCAGAGACATAAAACTACATAAAAGGACCAAACTGAAATTTTAGAACTGAAAGTGCAAAGAACATTACTGTGGGTCAAATTGTGTCCCTCCAAATTGTGTATGTCAGTTTGGCTGGGCCATCCCAGTATTGTGTGATTATCCACCATTTTGTCATCTAATGTGATTTCCCTATGTGTTGTAAATCCTATCTCTATGATACTGATAAGGCAGGACTCAATCTACAAGATTTAGATTTTGTCTTAAATCAATCTCTTTTGAGATGTAAAAGAGAGAATTGAGCAGAGAGACAAGGGGAACTCATACCACGAAGAAAGCAGTGCCAGGAGCATCCTTTAGACCCAAGGTCCCTGTGCCTGAGAAGCTCTTAGTCCAAGGGAAGACTGATGATAAGGACCTTCCTCCAGAGCCAATAGAGAGAGAAAGCCTTACCCTGGTGCTGACGCACTGAATTTGGACTTCTAGCCTGCTAGACTGTGAGAGGATAAACTTCTGTTTGTTGAAGCCATCTACTTGTGGTATTTCTGTTATAGCAGCACTAGATAACTAAGATAAACATAGAAAAAAGTGTTCAGTTTTATTATTCATCAGAGCAATGCAAATTAAAAACACAATGAAATGACAGTCAAAATTTACTTGACGACAATGGGTTTAGAATAGCTAGAATTAAAAAGGTGACAATACCAAATGTTGACAAGGATAGAGCTACTGGAATTTTCATACATTGCCAATAAAGAGTGTAAAATGATACAGGCACTTTGGAAAAAATGTTTTTGGCAGTTTCTTATAAAGTAAAGCATACATCTATCCTATGATCTAGCATTTCCATTCCCAAGTATTTATTCAAGAAAAATGAAAACCTATGTCCACACAAATATTAATAACAGAAACAACCCAAGTATCCACTGACAGGTAACTCAATGAAATAATTATGATATATTTATACAAAAGAATACTACTCAGCAAGAGAAAAAAAATTATGTAACAACTTGCATGAATATAAAAGAAATTATGTTGTTTGAAAGAAGTCAGACACAAAAGAGTACAAACCATATAAATCCTTTTATAAGAAGCTCAACAACAGGCAAAACTTACCTATGGTGATACAACTAGAATAGCAGTTGCATATGGGGAGTGTCCATTGACTGAAAGGCTCACAAGATAACTTCCTGGGGTGATGGAAATCTATGTTATGTTCGAATTGGTGCTTAGATGGCTGCATTCACCCACTGAAACTCATCAAGCTGTATGTACGTTTTACCTTAATTAAAAAAAAAAATGGTGTCAGAAAGTATCTATAGACTACTATATTCATACACAAAATTTAAATTCCTCAACATCATTAGAGAATATGGTCCTATTGCATATAATTATTCTCTGTGAAAATCATCACTGTATACAGTTCTCTGTGCAATCAAACATAAATACTAAATATAGAAAGCAATGAGAATACAAAACATATAAAGGAACAAGAAACTTTCCAATCTTACAACACAGTGTTTGCTTGGGAAAGGGAAACTACAAAGATACTTTCTGTTCCTTGTTAAAAGTCTTTGTGCCCTCAGGATTCAAATTTACATTCTAAATAGAAGATAATTCAAATTGGCCCATTTTTCTGAAATGGTTTCTGTGTCTAGCTAAGCAGAATAAAGCATATAACATAGCATTTTATATTGCGTAACCATTTTACCCTAAAATCTTGTAAACTAAAAGCAAATAGTGACACATCGAAAAGCTACCTTGTGTACACTCTGATAGAAAAAACTACAGCAGAGGTGCATCGTTTAAAAAATAAACAAGAAAGTAAGCAGTGTGTCTTTCTAAAGCAACGGCTCTCAGTCCCTGCTGTGTGTTGCAATCACCTAGGCAGATTTTTAAATACTCTACGCCAGTGCTCGCGTCTCAGCAATTAAAGCAGAATCTTTGAGGTGATATTTTTACTAAATTACTGGCTGTTTTTCTTTATAAGCCTCATAAGGACAGGTTTTTGTTTTTTTTTTTTTTCCCTGTTTTCTTCATTGTTATATCCCCAGAGTTCAAAAGATTGATTCTCATTTAGAACAGTGCCTAGCACAGAGTAGGTTTTCAGTGAATATTTGATGAATGAATGAATAAGGTACATACTAGTTATTACAAGCCAAAGAACTATTTTGGCCTTGTACGTGATGGCAGAATTCCTCTAGACGAGGCAGAACACATCAGTGCCAAGCAGTAATTTCGCACAAATGTTTGATGATTTGTACTCAGTTTAGCTGAAAATTGCCAAGCTTTTACTGAGCATTTCTTGTGGGTCAAGCACTGTCCTCAGAGTGAGGTATAGAAATGTCTTTAAGACATGGTCTTGTATATGAAAAGTTCCTAGTCTATTAGGGATTAGAGGTACCCAAAAAGTCTAGCATATAAACATTTACCAGTTTACTTTTTGCTCAACACTTTTTTACTAAGTACTTACTGTGTGCCCTGGACTATGCCAGGATATATCATGTCAAACAAAACAAATGTGGTAACTGTCCTCAAGGAGCTCACTGTCTAGTGAATAAAAACAATAATATCCAAGTAATCAAATAATTAAAATTTGTCAGAAATGTTATGAAGGAAATAAATATAATGTTATGATGGGGAATGATGGTCAGGTAGAGAGTACTATGTTATACTGGATAGTCAGGAAATACCTGACATTTGAGTCGAGACTTTAAAAATGAGAAGAAGCCAGGAATGCAAAGTGCTAAGGAAAGAAGGCTGCAGGCAGAGGAAATAATTTGTTCAAAGTACTTGAGGTCAGAAAGAACTTGGCATGTTCAAGGATCTGAAAGGACCCAATGACTGGAGCATAGGTAGAGAGTAGAACAAGTTGAAATTGGAATAATAGGTGGAGTTGTATAATTAAGAGTCCGGTAGGCCATGGTAAAGGGTTTGGATTTTATTCTAATTGCAATATGAATCTATGAAATGGTTTTAAGCAAGGAAATGGCATGACACAATTTGTATATTTAAAAGGTTCTTCCCTTTTCCAGATGTAGAATGGATTGTTGTTGTTAGGTGCCATCGAGTCAGTTCTGAATCATGGTGACCTTATGTACAATAGAAGGAAACACTGCCAGATCCTGCGTCAACCTCACAATCATTGCTGTGTTAGAACACATTGTTGCAGCCACTGTGTCAACCCACCTCATTGAGGGTCTTCCTCTTTTTTGCTGACTCTCTACTTTACCAAGAATGGATTATACCCATTGCTATTGAGTCAATTCCAACTCATAATGACCGTATGGGACAGAGCAGAACTGCCCATAGGGTTTCCAAGGAGTAGCTGGTTGATTTGAACTGACAACCTTTTGGATAGCAGCCAAGCTTTTAACTACTGCACTGCCAGGATGAAAGAAAAAGCTTGAAAGAGCACAATGCTCAAGACAGACGTTCTTTACTAGTTAAGCTGAACTATTGTTTGGTTTTGAGTAAATTTCAGGGGATATTTTTGGTTTAAGGTTTAAAGGTTATCTCAGGGCAATAGTATCAGGAGTTCATCCAGCCTCCATGAGTCTAGAAATTAAGGATTCAATGAGAATTTGAAATTCTGTTCTTTATTTTCCCCATTTCATGAGAATCCTTCTATAGAATCTTTGATCAAAACGTTTAGTAACAGTAACATGGCACCATCCAGTTCTTCTGGTCTTATGCAAAGGAGGCATTTGTTCACAGAGGCCATTAGCCACACATTCTATATCCTCCTCCTATTCTTGATTCTTCTTCTTCCTCTCTTGCTGCAGGCAAATAGAGATCAATTGTTGTACCTCGAATGGCTGCTTGAAAACTTGTAAAACCCCAGGCACTGTCTATATGGGATCGAATTGACAACACCAACTCAAAAGATTAGATAGAAACCTTAGAGGGCAGCTAATTTATGTTAATGGAGGAGGAACAACTCAGAAAAGGAGGGTGAGAATGGCTGCACAAGTGAAAGAATGTAATCAATGTCACTGAACTGTACATATAAAAATTATTGAATTGGTGTATGTTCTGCTGTCTATATTCTCAACAACAAACAAAAATAAAATAAATTATTAAAAAATAAAGTAAAGCCTTGGAGACTAGTTAGGAAACATTTGCAGAAGTCCTGGTGAGAGATGAGAGAGGCAGTAAATTAGAGTGGTTACAATGGAGATGGAGAAAAGTGGGCAGCTCTGAATATATTTGGAAACGGAATTGATAAGACTTGGTGAGGGACTGGATACGGGTTAGGGGGATCAACAATGACCCCAGGCTTCTGGCTTCAAGAATGGTGCAACTATATACATATATAGGAACAAATGGGTCGACTCCAACATTTAAAATTTGGATAGAGAAGAAACCATGGAGTACGAGAATAAGTAGCTAAAGAAGAAGAAGAAAACTCCTAGAAAAGGAGAATATTTCAAGAAGGAAGAAGTAAATATATTCAATCGTACAAACTGGCTAAAATGAGGGCAGAAAATATCCACTGGGTATGGAATAGAGGTTATTGGTAATCTTGACAAGCGTGATTTTAGTAGAGAGATTGAAGTAAAAGTCAGATTGGAGTGGGCTAAGGAGTGAATGGGATATAAGGCAGCTGAGGAAGCAGGAGTAGACAATATTTTCAAGAAGTTTATCTTTTAAGGAAAGCAGAAAAATGGAATGAGAGTGAGTAGAAATTGTTGGATGAAGAGGAGATGCTGTTGTTGTTAGGTGCTGTTGAGTTTGCTCTGACTCCTAGTGAACTTATATATAACACAAAGAAACATTGACCAGTCCTGTGCCATCCTTATAATCATTGTTAGGCTTGAACCCATTGTTGCAGCCACTGCGTCAATCCAACTCACTGAAGGTCTCCCTCTTCTCTGACCCTCTACTTTACCAAGCATGATGTCTTTCTCCAGCAATTGGTATTTCTGATGACATGACCAAATTAAGTGAGATGAACTCTAGCCATCTTTGCTTCTAAGGAGCATCTGGCAGTACTTCTTCCAAGACAGATTTGTTCATTCTTCTGGCAGTCCATGGTATATTCATATTCTTCACCAAAACCACAATTTGAATGAGTCTATTTTTCTTCAGTCTTCCTTTTTCATTGTTCAGCTTTCACATGTATGCAAGGTGATTGAAAATACCATGGCTTGGGCCAGAGGCACCTTAGTCCTCAAAGTGGCATCTTTGCTTTTTAACACTTTAAAGAGGTCTTTTGCAGCAAATTGCCCAGTGCAGTATGTTGATTGATTTCGTGACTCCTGCTTCCATGGGCATTGATGATTGATCCAAGAAGAATGAAATCCTTGATAACGTCAATTCTTCACTATTTATCATGATGTTGTAAGGATTTTCATTTTCTTTATGTTCAGATATAATCCATACCTTTACCTTCATCAGTGTTTCAAGTTGTCTTCATGTTTGGCAAGCAAGGTTGTGTCATCTGCATATCTCAGGTTGTTAATGAGTCTCCTCCATTCCTGATGCCACATTCTTTATATAGCCAGCTTCTTGGATTATTTGTTCAGCATATGTTGTTGTTGTTGTTAGGTGCTGCTGAGTTGACTGCAACTCATAGTGACCCTGTATACAACAGAACAAAACACTGCACCATCCTCACAGTCTTTATGCTTGAGCCCACTGTTGCAGCCACTGTATCGATCCATCTTGTTCACGGTCTTCCTCTTTTTTGCTGACCCCTCTACCAAGTATAATGTCCTTCTCCAGAGACTAGTCCTTCCTGACAACATGTCCAAAAAATGTGAGATGAAGTTTCATTATCCTTGCTTCTAAGGAGCATTCTGGCTGTACTTTTTCCAAGACAGGTTTGTTCATTCTTCTGGCAGTCCATGGTATATTCAATATTCTTCACCAACACCACAATTCAAAGGTGTCAATCCTTCGTTCTTCCTTATTCATTGTCCAGCTTTCACATGTACATAAGGTGACTAAAAACATCACAGCTTGTGTCTTAGTTGTCTAGTGCTGCTATAACAGAAATACCACAAGTGGATGGTTTTGACAAACAGAAGTTTATTCTCTCACAGTCTAGTAGACTAGAAGTCAAATTCCCAGTGCCATCTCCAGGGAAGTCTTTCTCTCTCTATCAGCTCTGGGGGAAGGTCCTTGTCATCAATCTGCCCCTGGTCTAGAAGCTTCTCAGGTGCAGGGACCCTGGATCCAAAGGATGCATTCTGCTCCTGGCACTGCTTTCTTGGTGGTATGAGGTCCCCTCGTTTCTCCACTTTCTTCTTTTATATCTCAAGAGAAATTGACTTAAGACACAACCTAATCCTGTAGATTGAGTCCTGCCTCCTTAACATCATAGAGATACAATTTATAACACATAGGAAAATCACATCAGATGACAAAATGGTGGACAATCACACAATACTGGGAATCATGGCCTAGCCAAGTTGACACACATTTTGGGGGGACACAATGCAATCCATAACAGCTTGGGTCAGGTGCACTTTAGTCCTTAAAGTGACATCTTTGCTTTTTAACACTTTAAAGAGGTCTTTTGCAGCAGATTTGCCCAATGCAATGTGTCGTTTGATTTCTTGACTGCTGCTTCCATGAGTGTTGATTGTGGATCCAAAGTGAAATCCTTGATAACTTCAATATTTTCTCCATTTATCACAATATTGCTAATGGTCCAGTTGTGAAGATTTTTTTTGTTCTTTATGTTGACGTGTAATCCATACTGAAGGCTGTGGTCTTTATGATGATTTGCTCAATTCAAACTGATTTTGTCATTGCACTGGGTTGGATTAAAACTAAAGGACTGACAAAGCTCCAATTGAACCATGAACTCCTGACTGCCAAATATCTAGAGATTGCCTTACCTTTACGCAAATCAATTCTGTGGCCTTTGATGGAGGTAGATCCAATGATATTATATCCCATCTTTATTTTCACTGGTTCTCATGGCACTGTCTTTAACGATTTCTCCTGCCATCTTTCCTTTTTACTCTATCTCAGCTCTCAGACATATGACCTTTTTGCCAATCTCATTAAAGCTTGTGCTCATTTTCTCAAGTTTCCTATCAATCGGGGTAATTGCTTCCTACACAAAATCCAGCCTCCTATTAACTGGCTCATTACCTTGAGTTAAAAGTTCAGAAACTTCTCCAAATGAAATCACTGTAGTGTTCTGAAAAGAAACTACTTTTGAAGATGCTGACACATCTGTAAACCAAGATATTTTTGGATTTGATTCATTGTTTTACAAATCCAACTTATTTCTTAGCAAGTTGTGATTTGTGCCAGTTTTCCTCCCTCACTGTAATGGTACATTTAGTCATAACACTGGCAAACATACAAGTAGCAGAGGTAAAAAGTCAGTTAATGTTGTTGATCACAGCCTTATCTACGTTGACAGAGATAATGTGATTCAGAAGAAATGCCATTAAAGTTTCTCTCATTCTATCCCCAGTTAAAGAAAATTAGGTTAATAAACATTTCTACTCATTATTTCCATGCTAACTAGTTTTATCTTTGCATTTTCTAGGCTCACTTCACTGATGCTGAGAATTCTAAAAAGTTTCGCTTCTCTGAGTCAGCTCGAAAGACCAAGAAATATGAAGTAAAACACAATATTTTCATGTAATAAATATTCTGAACTCATTATCCTAATGAACAATTTAAATTCTTCTGAGTACAGATAAACGTTTTCTCAAATAGATTATTAAAGCATCTACATATATACCCAAGGTCTATATGTCTTTAAGTGGAATAATATCTCCTAAAAAGAACTAAAATGC
This sequence comes from Loxodonta africana, assembly GCF_030014295.1. Taxonomy (NCBI): domain Eukaryota; kingdom Metazoa; phylum Chordata; class Mammalia; order Proboscidea; family Elephantidae; genus Loxodonta; species Loxodonta africana. The sequence continues at coordinate 36,631,655 of NC_087349.1, forward strand.
CTCAGTGTACAATTGCCCTCACGTCTGAGATTCATCAAGCATTTAGGACACAGTAGAACTGCCCCATAGGGTTTCCAAGAAACAGCTGGTGGATTCAAACTGCTGACCTTTTGGTTAGCAGCTGAGCTCTTAACCATTGTGCCACCAGGATTCCAAACATTTATTTACTGCATATTACATGCTGGGCACTATGACATAGAGATGTGGGCCTTGGTTTGAAGAGAAAGGGTATGTTATCCGTAGAAATATCCTATGGATATTCAGTGCCAAACCAGTAGTACAGACAATAAGAAGCTATCAAATTTCAAAAGGAAAGAACAATCATACCAATATGGAATAATTAGAAAATGTTTGATAAAGTAAGTACTCCTTGTGCTGGATCATGGAGGAAGTATAGGAAGTTATAAGTAGATTAGCCACAGACATAGAAGAAGGCATTCTAGGAAGAGGAGATAGCTTAAGCAATAGTCCGGAGGTGATATAGAAGTGCTTGAGGTATATTAGACTAATATGGCCTCAAGAAGGCCTGGAAGCTTCCTCTTTTGTGCTTTGGGAGAAGTTAGCTACCAGCTAAAAGTCTTACTACTCTGAACCGACCATGCTGTGAGCAGCCCAACCTACACATGTGGGGAAGCCACAGAGAGAACTAAGGTATCTGACCCTGAGATCCTAGCTAAAATAGATAGCACCAACAGGTCAGCCACGAGAGTGAGGCAATCTTGGCAGTGAATCCTCCAGCCGAAGTTGAGCCACCCAGCTGATGCCACTGTTGAAACCTTAAATTTCAGAATTTTGAGCAAATAAATGATTGATGGTATTTTAAATCACTAAATTTTGGGAGGAATCACTGTCTTTAAATATCAGTTAAAATTGTGAGGTAAGAAAAATTTATCTGTGATATTCTCTTGTTTCATTATTTTTCACTTTGCCAACCTAAAAGTCTTCCACTTACCATAACTGTTTATCCTTAAAAGCTGTGTCATATAATGAATGGCTAATGAAAGACGTTCCCCATAGTATGCTTTTTCTAAAAACATATGATATGAACCATAGAGTAAAACAAAAAATGTGTACTTCTCATTAGCTAGTCCGCTACTACTTCTCTTTAACATTTGTCAGTGAGAAATTTTCTTAAAAAAAAAAAAAACATTTTCCTAAAACCAAGTAATAACATATTTTAATTCAACACAAAATTCTTTGTAATATTTTCAGTTCCTTTGGGTTACTAATAGACCACTATCAACTGTTTGAATTAGACCAAATTAAGAATTTCAAACTTTCTCTAATCTTCTACTTGAAAGTCATGATGCCTGTTGCCGTGCAGTGGATTCCACTCATAGTGGCCCTATGCGATAGAGTAAAACTGCCCCATAGGGTTTAAACCCAGTGCCATCGAGAAGGCTGTATATCTTTACAAAAGCAGATTGCCACATCTTTCTCCTGTAGAGCAACTGGTGGGTTTGAAGTACTCACCTTTTGGTTAGCAGCCGAGTACTTAACCACTGCTCAACCAAACCAAACCCATTGCCACAGCGTCGATTTTGACTCATAGCAACCGTATAGGACAGGGTAGAACTGCCCCCTGGGGTTTGCAAAGAGCAGCTGGTGGATTTGAAGTGCCGACCTTCTGGCAAGCAGCCAGGCTCTTTCCCACCGCACCACCAGAGCTCCTTAAAGTCATGATAAACCCACTGCCGTCGAGTCGATTCCAACTCATAGCGACCCTATAGGGCAGAGTAGAACTGCCAGATAGAGTTTCCAAGGAGCGCCTGGCAGTTTTGAACTGCCCACTTCTTGGTTAGCAGGCATAACACTTAACTACTATGCCACCAGGGTTTCCAAAGTCATGATAAGACACTAATATTCAAGAACTACTTTATGTCTCTCTCACATTTATTTGCTCAGTTAACAGATGTTTTCTTGTTAAGTTCACACTGAACTGATTTACAAAACAAAACAATCATCACAGTTACCAAATTTCCACTTAAATGAGAATTTCACTGGTCTTCATTTAATAACTAAAAACTCTATGAGGTTTTTTTTTTTTTTTTTTTGGCCTCTGTAGCCCCAATGCCAAGCAGAGTATCTGGCTTATAATGAATGCTCAATACATTATTTTTAACAACTTTATTGAGGTATACTTAACATACAATAATGTGCACATATTTAAAGTATACAGTTTGATAAATCTGACATATGTGTAATCTCTTCAAACCATCACTAAAATCAGGATGATAAACTTATTACCCCCCAGCGTTCCCTCTTCTTATACCTTAGAAATCCTTCGCCACCTCTTCCCATCTCATTCCCATATAACCGCTGATCTTCTCTCTGTAACTATAGATTAGTTTACATTTTCTAGAATTTTATATAAGTGAAATCAAACAGTATGTACTGTTTTCTGTCTGGCTTCTTTCATTCAGCTTAATCATTTTGAGATTCATCCATTTTGTTGCATGAATCAACAATTTATTTCCTTTTATTGCTGACTAATACTTTATTATATGGTGTAATGGATTGAATTATGCTTCCCAAAAATGTGTATCAATTTGGCTGGGCCATGATTCCCAGTATTGTATGGTTGTCCTCCATTTTGTGATTGTAATTTTATGTTAAAGAGGATTAGGGTGGGATTGTAACACCCTTACTAAGGTCACATTCCCGATCCAATGTAAAGGGAGTTTCCCTGAGGTGTGGCCTGCACCACCTTTTATCTTACAAGAGATAAAAAGAAAGGAAAGCAAGGAGAGAGTTGGGGACCTCTTACTGCCAAGAAAGCAGTGCCAAGAACAGAGCATGTCCTTTGGACCTGAAGTTCCTGCACTGAGTTGCTCCCAGACCAAGGGAAGACTGATGAAAAGAACTTCCTCCAGAGCCGACAGAGAAAGAATGTCTTCCCTTGGAGCAGGTGCCCTGAATTCAAACTTCTAGCATATTAGACTGTGAGAGAATAAACTCTTTGTTAAAGCCATCCACTTGAGGACTTTCTGTTATAGCAGCACTAGATGACTAAGACATATGGTTATGCCACATTTTGTTTATCCATTCATTTGCCGATGGACATTTGCGTTATTTCTAGTTTTGCACTATTACAAATAAAGCTGCTGTGAGCATTCATGTATAAATCTTTGTAGAGACACATGCTTTCATTCCTAGAATACCTAGAAGTAAGATGGCTGGATCATATGGTAGGTGTATATTTAACTGTTTTCCAAAGTGGTTGTACACGTTAACATTTCATCTGCAGTGTATAAGAGTTCTAGTTCCTCTGTATCCTAGCCAACACTTTGTATGGCCAGTCTTTTTAACTTTAGCCATTCTGATAGGTATGTAGTTGTATCTCACCATGGTCTAAATTTGCATTTCTCTAATGACTACTGATTATGAGCACTTTTTCTCACACTTGTTTCCTATCCATATGTCATCTATAGTAAAGTGTCTTCGTATCTTTTTTGTAATTAGGGAGGAAGAGGCAAGGGAGTTGTTCCCTTATTATTGAGTTTTGAGAATTCTTCCTGTATTCTGAATACAGGATATGATTTTAAATATTTTCTCCCACTCTGTGGCTTGTGTTTTCATTCCCTTACCAGTGTCTTTCGAAGCGCAAAATTTTTAATTTTGGTAAAGTCTCAGTTATCGATTATTCATTTATGGATTATACTTTCATATCATATCTGAAAAACTGTTGCCTAACCAAAGGTCACAAAGATTTTCTCCTATATTTTCTTCTAAAATTTTACAGTTTCAGGTTTTGTATTTAGGTCTATATTCCACTTTGAGTTAATTTTCACATATGGCATGAGGAGTGGGTTAAAGCTCTTTTTTTTTTTTTTTTTGCAACTGTACATCCAATTGTTCCAGCATCATTTGTTGAAAAGACTATCCCTTTTCTACTGAATTGCCATTGCACCTTTGTCAAAAAATCAGTTGTCCATATTGGAATCAACTCTACAGCTATGGGTTTGGATTTTTTATATATTATCAGGAGGGCCCAGTTCCTGGGAAAGGACATTATGCTTGGTAAAATAAAGGATCAGAGAAAAAGAGGAAGACTCCCAATGAGATGGATTGCCACAGTGGCTACAATAATGGGCTCAAGTATAACAACGATTCTGAGGATGGCACAGGACTAGGCAGTTATTTTGTACACAGGGTCGCTATGAGTTGGAACTGACTCAACTGCACCTAACAACAATATATGTGTGGGTTTATCTCTAGACTTTCTCTTCTGTTCTATTCATCTATTTGCTTATCTTTATGCTGATACCATGCTGTCTAGATTAATGTAGCTATATACTAAATCTTGAAGTCACATAGTGTTAGCCCTCCAACTTTAAACTTTTTCAAAACTGTTTTGGATCTTCTAGTTTCTTTGTATGAGCTTTAGAATCAGCTTGTTAATTTCTACAGAAATTCAGTTGAGATTTTGATTGAGATTGAATCTCAGGGTCAACTTGGGGAGAACTGACATATTAACAATACTGAGTCTTCTGATCCATGGCTCAGTACAATTTTATTGAATAAAAGAGGAATTCTTGAAGTTTAGTTTTGGAATGAAGAATTTTCAGCTCTAAGTAAAATGGAAATATTTGTTTATTAAAATATTATCACAAGTATTGTGGCAAGAAATTTTTATCCGGCTTTTCAAAAAACATTTATTCTAATTATAAGAAAATTTTGGTAGCAATAGCTATAGTGATTATATCATACCTTGACATATAAAACCCTATAATTTCAGACCTAATACGAGATATTTTAGAGCATGTACCACCTTCAAAGAAAAGAAAATACAGGAGACCATGGTTTCAGGGAACATCTAGGTCAACTGGCTTTATAACAAAGTTTATTAAGAAAATGTTCTCCATCCCACTTTGGTGAGTGGCGTCTGTGGTCTTAAAGGCTTGAGAGTGGCCATGTAAGATACACCAATCGGTCCCAACCCACCTGGAGCAAAGGAGAATGAACACCAAGGACACGAGGAAAATACTAGCCCAAGAGACAAAAAAGGCCACAGAAGCCAGACGCTCCATCAGCCTGAGACCAGAAGAACTAGGTGGTGCTTGGCTACCACCAGTGACCGCCCTGACAGGGAACACAACAGAATGTCCCTGATGGAGCAGGAGAAAATTGGGGTCCAGAACTCAAATTCTAGTAAAGAGACCAGACTTAATGGTCTGACTGAAACCAGAGGAACCCCAGAAGACATGGCCCCCAGACTCTCTGTTTACCCAAAACTAAAACCATTCCTACCCAAAACATGAACCATTTCCAAAGCCAACTCTTCAGACAGGGATTGGACTGGACAATGGGATAGAAAATGACACTGGTGAAGAGTGAGCTTTTTGGATCAAGTAGACACATGAGACTACGCTGGTATCTCCTGCCTGGAGGGCAGATGGGAGGGTGGAGGGGGTCAAAAGCTGGCCAAATGGACTAGAAAAAGAGAGAGTGGAGGGTAGGAAGGTACTGTCTCATTAGGGGGAGAACAATTACAAGTACATAGCAAGGTGTATATAAATATTTGTATGAAAGACTGACTTGATTTGTAAGCTTTCACTTAAAGCACAATAAAAAAAATTTTTTTAAGTTAAATACATTAAAAAAAACATATTTCTGAAGCCAACTCTTCAGACAAAGATTAGACTGGACTATAAGACATAAAACTCTATAGGGCAGTTCTACTCTGTCATATAGGGTCGCTTTGAGTCAGAATCGACTCCATGGTAACAGGCTTGTTTTTTTTTGTTTTTATAAGACATAAAATGATGCTCGTGCAGAGTGTGCTTCTTAGTTCAAGTAGATACACGAGACTAAATGGGCAGCTCCTGTCTGGAAGCGAGATGAGAAGGCAGAAAGGGATTGGAGCTGGGTGAATGGACATGGGAAATCTGGGGCAGGAAGGGGGAGTGTGAGGTCACATTATAGGGAAAGCAACTAGGGTCACATAACAATGTGTGTATAAATTTTTGTATGAGAAACTAATCTGAGCTATAAACTTTGACCTAAAACACAAGAAAAAACGAAAATATGGTGAGATAATTGCAAACTATTAAAATATAAAGGGAGCCTGTCTTAGTTATCTAGTGCTGCTATAACACAAATACCATAAGTAGAATGGCTTTAAACAAAGAGAAAATTATTCTCTCACAGTCTAGAAGGCTAGAAATTCGAATTCAGGGTGCCACCTCCAGCGGAAGGCTTTCTCTGTCAGCTCTGGGGAAAGGTCCTTGTCACCAATTTTCCCTGGTGTAGGAGCTTCTCAATGCAGGGATCTTGGGTCCAAAGGACACACTCCACTCCTAGTTCTTCATCCTTGGTGGCATGAGGTCTCCATTCTCTGCTTGATTCTTTTATATCTTAAAAGAAATTGACTCAAGATACATTCTAATCCTGTAGATTGAGTATACCTCATTAACATAACTAACTGTAATTCTGCCTGGTTAACACCATAAAAACCAAAAAAGCCAAACTTACTGCCTTTGAGTCCATTCCAACTCATAGCAACCCTATAGGACAGAGTAGAGCTGTCCCATAGGGTTTCCAAGGCGTGACTGGTGGGTCCAAACTGTCAACCTTTTGGTTAGCAGTCAAACCCTTCACCACTTAAAATACCAGGGCTCCCATTAGTATCATAGAGGTTAGGATTTACAACACATAGGATAATCACATCAGATCACAAAACGGAGGAAAACCAACCACACAATACTGGGAATCATGGCTTACCCAAGTTGATATGCATTTTGGGAGGCACGGTTCAATCTATAACAGAGCCTACTGAACATTCAACAAGTCTATATTTAGCTTCCTGCATCTAGGATATTTTCACTTTTTTCAGGCCCTTTTGAAACAAATACCTATCCCATTTATTTCCTTTTGAAAATTTTTAAATTATCAAAGCACTTCCAACCCATAATTTCTTTTTATGTTTACAATAACTTCATGAGGTAGGGATGGCAAGTCATCTTCATTTGATAACTCAGGAAATCAAGAAACAGAGAAGATAACAGATCTGCTAAAATCACAGTGAAAGCTACTGGAAACTGCTTCCAGGTCACCTGATTCTCTTCCCAAATGTTTCTTCACTAGACACCTCTGTGCAAAAAATAGAATTCGCTCTAGCTAGTTCAAATAAAAAAGCATTTATTAAAGGATATTAAGTGGCCCCAAATCTCCAGAAGGACCAAAAAGGCAGATTTGGAGACTACCAGCCAGGAGCAACACCTAAATCACTCCCGATGACTACTCTGGGGAAGACCACACTGTCTCTGTTTCTTGGCTCATAATGCAAATGCTGGCGCTGGAAGATAGAACCTCTATGACTGTAATCTTAAAAGTCACACACCTTCACTGTCACCCCTAACAGAAAAAAGATTCCCGGCAGCTTCTGTTTCACCCTGTTGCTCTCTTCTGAATGGAGAGTTCACCAAGGGGAACATGACTAGCTGAGCCTAGGTCACCTATCTGAGCCTGCATTCATAATGTGGGAAATTCTCTAAACATAAGAATGGTGTTCAAAACTTCAACATCAAAATCACCATGAGTCACAGAACTATAGTGATTTGGGGGCTGAAAATGATCTTTCAGATTGCCAGTGTCTTCCAAACTGCAGGCCATGACTCATTGCTGTCGTCGCTAATGTGGCTTCAAGTTGATCCTGACTCATAACGACCCTACGTACAACAGAACGAAACACTGCCTGGTCCTGCACCATCCTCACAATCCTTGCTGTGTCTGAGCCCATTGTTGCAGCCACCATGTCAACCATCTCAATAATGGTCTTCCTCTTTTACGCTGACCCTCTACCTTACTGTTTTAGTTATCTAGCGCTGCTATAAAAGAAATACCATCAGTGGATGGCTTTAACAAAGAGAAATTTATTTTCTCGCAGTCTAGTAGGTTACAAGTCCGAATTCAGGGCGTCAGCTCCGAGGGAAGGCTTTCTCTCTCTGTCAGTTCTGGGGGAAGGTCCTTGTCCTCAATCTTCCTCTGGTCGAGGAGCTTCTCAGGCGCAGGGACCCCATGTCCAAAGGATGCGCTCTGCTCCTGGTGCTGCTTTCTTGGTGGCATTAGGTCCCCAACTTTCTGCTTACTTCCCTTTCCTTTTATCTCTTGAGAAAATAAAAGGTGGTGCAGGCCACACCCCAGGGAAACTCCCTTTACCTTGGATCAAGGAGGTGACCTGTGTAAGGGTGGTGTTACAATCCCACCCTAATCCTTTCAACATAAAATTACAATCATAAAATGGAGGACAACCACACAATACTGGGAATCATGGCCTAACCAAGTTGACACATATTTTTGGGGGGACACAATTCAATCCATGATGCTTACCAAGCATGATGTCCTTCTCCAGGGACCGGTCCCTCCTGGTAACACGTCCAAAGTATGTGAGACAAACTCTCGCCATCCTCACTTCCAAGGAGCACTCTGGTTGTATTTTTTCCAAGACAGACTTGTTTGTTCTTCTGGTAGTCCACCATATATTCAATATTCTTCACCAACACCATAATTCAGAGGCACCAATTCTTCTTTGGTCTTCCTTATTCATTATCCAGCTTTTGCATATATATGAGGTGACGGAAAATATCATTGCTTGGGTCAGGTGCATCCTAGTCCTCAAAGTGACATCTTTGCTTTTCAACACTTTAGATGTCTTTGTGGCAGATTTGCCCCCATGATCCATTAATGGGTCATAAAATCAATCGATTGTGCTGTTCTAAAAACTAAACTAGAATTGGAAATACTGCCATGCATTGCACTTAGTGAAAGAAACTATCGTTTGGTGAAATTTTTGTTCTAATTACATACAAATGTGTGCATGTATATACATATATGTGTGTATATCTATATACACATGTATATACACACGTATATATGTATAGGAAACCCTGGTGGCATAGTGGTTAAGTGCTACGGCTGCTAACCAAAAGGCTGGCAGTTCAAATCTGCCAGGAAACTCTACGGGGCAGTTCTCCTCTGTCCTATAGGGTCGCTATGAGTTGGAATCGACACAATGGCACTGGGTTTGGTTTTGGTTATATATGTATATACAAACATATACGTATATACATACGTATACACGTGTGTATGTATACCTATATACATATGTATACACATACATGGGAACCCTGATGGCGCGGTTAAGAGCTCAGCTGCTAACCAAAAGGTCTGCAGTTCAAATCCCTATGTGGCAGTTCTACTTTGTCCTTACAGGGTTGCTATGAGTCAGAATCAACTCAAAGGAAATGGGTTTGGTTTTGGTTATATATACACACATATATATGGAGCCTTGGAGGCACAAAGGGAAACCCTGGTGGTATAGTGGTTAAGGGCTACGGCTGCTAATCAAAAGGTTGGCAGTTTGAATCCACGAGGCACTCCTTGGAAACTCTATGGGGCAGTTCTACTATGTCCTATATGGTCATTAAGAGTCAGAATCAACTCAACTGCAACGGGTTTGGTTTGGTTTATATATATAAATATACATGTAAAAGTGTCCTGAGGCCTAGTATAAAATGTATTTCTTACTCTGAGTCATGGTAAAAAGAAAAAAGATAAAAACACTAGTCAAATCCAATGTCCTCATTTTACATTTGAAAGAGAAAAAAAATGAGGCTCAGCAAAATCAAGTAGCTTGCTCAAGTGGTTAATGGGAAGCTGGAATTAGAATGCTGAAAATCTCTGCCCTAAACTTCATTATAAGGACATCTTCTATCACCTAGAAGAATATTTCCCATTTTCTATCTAGACCTACATTAGTACTGTCACAATTATTAAATGTATATCATTAGTGACTATATCACAAAAATATTTTAATTTCGTATCTGCTGTTAGGATTCCAAAACCAAAGGAAAAAAAACAAAAAACAAAACCCATTGCCATTAAGTCAATCAAGCCTACAATCTTTAGGTTAGTAGATTATCACAAACTATTTGCATCATCCAGAGACCTTCATTTGGGAATGTTGTTGGCTGACCAAGGAGTTGATTCCAACTCATGGCAACCCCATGTGTGCAGAGTAGAACTTCTCCATAAGGTTTTCAAGGCTGTGACCTTTAGAAGCAGATTGTCAGGCCTGTCTTCCCTGGTGCCTCTGGCTGGGTTTGAACCATCAACCTTTCAGCTAGTAGTCAGCACTTAACAGTTTGTACCACCCAGGCACCCAGCAACTCCTATTTGGAATTGTTGTTGTTGTAGCTGTGTGCCCTCAAGTGGATTCAGACTCATAGCGACCCTATAGGACAGAGGAGAACTGCCCCATAGGGTTTCCTAGGCTGTAATCTTTGTGGGAGGAGATTGCCAGGCCTTTTCTCCCACAGAGTTGCTGGAAGATTAGAATCGCCAACCTTTCAATCAGCAGCTCAGCACTTAACCATTGCGCCACCAGGGCTCCCTCATTTGAGATTGTTGTTTTGTGTGCAGTTGAGTCAAATCTGACTCAAATAGACCCTACAGGATTAGGCAGTAATTAATGGTTGTCACTTACTGTAGTTGATACGAATCTTAACACTATTCTCCATATTAACTCTGGAAAGAGAGCTAATCTGTGTCTTATTCTGAGAAATTTTTCATGCTAGCAGATACATTAAGAATTATAGGGGAAACATTGGAATAGTAGATATAAACTGAAAATTTTAAAGTAAATAATCGTATTTTTAATAAATAGATAAGTTGTAATCAAAAAATATATCTGAAAATATTTTTTACTGCTAATTCTCAGCTATGTTTGTGTTTGTGTCTATTCAAACACTAAGTAAATTTTCAAAGAAAATTTCTATGATTTGAAATAAAATATAAGGGAAGAAAACGCTTTTCAACAGTTTCTCTATAATGTGCCCAATTAATAATGTATCTACATTTTAAAAATTTGAGTTAATAGAATAAATTATTTAAACTTCATGGATATTTTTACATGCATGGATAAGGATTATGCAAATAATAGGTAAATATTTTCAAAACAATTTATGCTTTATTTTTTACTTTTCCAGTCTTTACTTTAACTGAATGTCTAAGAATTTTACTTTTAAATAATCATGAATTAAAGATTTGGCCACTTTTTGAATATAGCTCTTTCTTCAAAGATAAGGAGGTTGATAAAGTGTTTTCGCACTGTTGATGTATATCACTGTCTGTTTTATAAACATTAAAAAAAAAAGTTGCAGTTCAATCGATTCCTATTCACGGTGATCCCAGAGCATTTTCAAAGACTGATTTTATAAACTTTAGCTTAATATTAGTATTTCTTTCACACAACATTAAAACTTAATTGTTCTTAGCAGTTTGATGATAAAGAGGGCCAAATCAGAGTTGATAAGAGTACCAAGAATCAGTGAAGGAGAAAAATAAACTATTAATGCTTTAGATAATTCAAAGAATCCTCATTTCTACTACCTAGTCTTCTTTCTCCCACAGAATACTCAATTAAGGCAGTAATAAAATGGGCAACACTTTCGCAAAGGGCTCCCAAAATCCTTCTGTTGGTCAACTCAGTACCACAACCCAGACTTTGACCTGAATTTCAAAGTTTACTTTTCATTACCAATTAATATTTTTGAACTCCTGAAAATAGAACCTACTTTATTATGACAGTACGTTGACTCTTTATCTGTGAGAATTTGCTTTCCTAATAATGTAAACAAAGAGGAGAAGTTATTTGCCTCCACACACAAAAAAACATTTTCCTTACACTGCGTGGTTTTTTGACACAGGAAGTTCACTCTGGCACACCAAACGTGCATGGAAAGAGTGCAGAAGTTTGCAGGTAAGAAAAAGAATGAGGATGAGAAGTTTAGTTATGTGGGTTTTGTGTAGCCATTAGAAATGCCTCTTCCTCCCAGACTGGTTTGTCCTGCTCAGTGAATACTATTTTACTCCAACATCCCCTTTCCCTAACACCCATTTAAAATAATAATGAGTGGATTAAAAAAAAATTAAGATACAGTAAATGAAAACCTGTCCCCACATGGGAGGAAAAGTGCTGGTATTTCCCTGGGCATAGGATATGCTTATTGGTATGGCACCAAACCTACTTCCTTCAGTGATTCCCTTTCATCAGTAATTACAACAGTTATTTCACTTAAATGGAAAATCCCCTTACAATTCTTCTACTACCCAACAGACAGAAGAAAACTTTTGCAATATAACTAATCACACTGAAGGAAGGTACTCATAAATTCCCTGTTATTCTGTGGTCTTAGGCCAGTTGCCATAGTCTTCTTAAAAAAACTCTTATTAGTGTTTCTCAGGGCATGTTGGTTCATGCCTCTTTGAATTCATGCAAATTTAGAATGAAATCCAGCTGTCCAATTTCAATTTTGAGGTGGCTTCTAGAATGTGAATAGTTTAGTAAATGTGAAATCAAAAAGCAAAGTGAAAATGTGGAGCTCAATTTGCTTAAAAAATGGCAACTAGATGTTCTTCAATCAGTTTATTAGCTCTTATATTAATGTTTAATGTTAACCAGAAGACCTAGTTAAGAAACAGGAAATTCCCACATATTTCTTTAAAATAGAGATCTTTAAAAATCCCATTTAAAAAAAAAAACTCTTTAAATTATATTACCCAGATTTGGTAACCAAACCAAACCCATAGCCATCAAGTCAACTGCGACTCATAGCAACCCTACAGAACAGAGGAGAACTGTTGCACAGGGTTTACAAGGCTATAATCTTCACAGAAGCAGACTGCCACATCTTTTTTCCCATGGAGCCACTGGCAGGTTTGAACCACCCACTTTTTGGTTACCAGCCAAATGCTTTAACCACTCTGCCAACAGGACTCCTATATACTGCTAGAGGTGGCATAAACTGCTATTGTGTTTCAGAAAAGGTGCCTTGACAATATAAAAAACTTTAACACATTTGATCCTTTGATTTAGAACTTCTATTTTTAGAAATTTGGCCTAATGAAATGCATAATCAAAGTAATGGACAAAGATATGTGTGCAATGGTGTCCACCACAGCATTATCTGTAATTCAGCAAAAAAAGGAAACCAGATAAACATACAATAATGGAGGCTCAGTTAATGAAATGATAGGCTATTCATTCAATAGATTACCACACAGCCATCAAGAAATCTGATCCCATGTGAAATAAGTATATACAAGCAAAGAAAAAGATGTTAACAGTTGTTACCTCTCAGTGTTGGTTTTCCAGGTGACTTAGTGGCACAGTGGTTAAAACATCTGGCTGCTAACTGAAAGGTGGGTGGTTTGAACCCACCAGCCACTCCTGGGAGAAAGATGTGGCAGTCTGCTTTCCTAAATATCTACAGCCTAGGAAACCCTATGGGACAGTTCTACTCTTCCCTGCAGAATGCCTATGAGTCAGAATGGCAATGGATTTTGCTTGGTTACTTTCTTTACTCCGTTCTGTACTTTTCAAATTTCCTTCAGTGTGTATCTTCACTTTTAAAAAAGCCTAAAAAATTAATTCACTAATTGTAGTATGGAAGAAGTTAAACAAAATAACTACAGTTCATTACAAATGAAATGTAACACTCTCTTTACTGTTGGTTTAACTCCCAAATATTTGCCCCTCTTTTTGCCTCCCACATCTACTAAAACATGGAAAGAGCCAAAAGAGATGTTCCTTCAGGGTCACCTTCCTTCTCAAAGGAAACTCCCCCCCACCCCCATACAATTACATTCTCAATTTATTAGGTGGTTCTGTGTTATTTCTCCTCATAATTTTAATGAGCTGTTTTGAAGTTATGTCCCTGTGTCTGTTTGATCTGCCTCTCCACTGTGACAGTAGGGACACATCTTCCACCTTTAAGTTCCATCACTCTTCTCCTCTCACCTCTCCCTTCCAGTTCCTCCTGTGTTCTGGAGTGTGTATAATGCTTTGTTCTTCAGGTCTTCATCATTCAGAAGGTGGCCTATACAAGCTACATAATGCAAACCATACCCGTTGCCATCGAGTCGGTTCCGACCCATAGGGACCCTTTAGGACAGAGCAGAACTGCCTCACAGGGTTTCCAAGGAGCAGCTGGTGGATTCGAACTGCTCACCTTTTGGTTAGCAGCCATGTCACTTAACCACTGAGCCACCAGGGCTCTAAACCAAGCTATGGTCATATTTATAAAATCATTGATCAAAAAGTTCTCACTGTAACAATTCCCAAATAATGTCATGTAACCAACATCTGCAGTACTCTACAATCTAATACTATTCATTAAAGGCTTTCAGTCTAGTTGAATCCGGCACTGCAGCAGTCTCAGCACCACTTCAGGAGCTAACGCAGAGTCTACCTCTCTCTGGAGAGCAGTGTTCCACCTTTCTGGGACAGGAGTCTGCAAGCACATTCTCTCTGAGCTTCCCACGAGAAGAGGAGGTATAGGGCAGGAAGGAGAGCAGGCTGCCAAATCCATTTGAGCACGCTTCACACAGGCTAACCCGAGTGGAGTAAAAACGGCCAGAATTCTGACGCAAAATAGACTAAGAGCAGAACTGCTAAGTGACCGGGGCTTTTGCAAACTTCTTGAGGGCATCTGTTGTGGGTTCTCTATCTTACCTTCTCTCTCCCTCGCATCTCCTATTGCTTTTCTTGGCCCTCTCCTTTCCCCATTTTCTGTGCCCAGCACTGGCACTAAGAGCATTGACCCCGGCCCTCACACACAGTTTGCCGGCCGGTGAATTTAACCAGCGCTTCGTAGCCAGACCTCTACGTTTGGGCTGCCATCTCATAAACGCTTCTTCAGCGCTGCGCAGCTAAAGGGAGGCTACACTTGACAGCGTGCAGCAGGGGCTCAGGTAAACGACCCAGGCGACGTACCAGATTACAACCCGTGGGGGTGGGGAACGAGCGGGGGAGGATGGCAGGACGTGAAAAAAACGGGCAGGAGAATGAAGCCCAAAGCAAGCAAACGGCCGCGCAAGCGCGTCGCCAGCAGCACGTCTCCAGCGGCCGCACCACGACGCCTGCGCACAAACGCCAGAGAGGGGAGGGGAGGAGGATGGCGAGGAGCACTTCGGCTCAGCACTCCCACCGCCTCAGCGCCCCTCGGCCTGCAAGCCCCGCCTCCTCCAGCTGCTTGCTTCCCAAACAACCCGGTGGGCCGTCGGCGCTCTCTGTTGATTGGCCCTTGGCCTTTTCCGTTTCCGCCCAGCCCTCCGTAGTCCACCAATCAGCTTGTGCGTTTGGGTAAGGTGCAACCTCCGAGGCCGTGGCTTCGGCTCCTCTGCCTTCTCCAGCTGCTGCCTCCGCTGCTGCCTCCTCCTTCCCCACCTCCTCCGCCAGGCGAGCGTCTGCGGGGGCCCGAGGGGCGGCGGCGGCGGCGGCGATATGGAGCCGGGGGTCGGCAGCCGAGGCACTGCTCGCGGTCAGGGGGTCGGGCCACCGAGCAGTCCACCGCCCCAGGAGCAGGAGCGGAAGCTGGAGCAGGAGAAGCTCTCCGGAGTGGTGAAGAACGTCCACCGGCGGCTCCGCAAGAAGTACCGGGAAGGTAAACAGCGGGGGGCGGGGAAGGCCTCATCACCCGCACCCCTTGTCACTTCCCCTCTACCCCAAAGAAAGAAGCCACCATTGACACCTACGGGAGCTGCACGTCAGCCCATGTCTCTCTCCCAGGCCGGACACCCCTTTTCTGTCCGAGCCCTCAGCCGGCGTTAGGCGCGCTCCTCCCGCCCCCTTTTCTTTGAGGGCCTTTCGGGCGAGTTCCCGGCCTGTGGAGGCACTGAGTCCTCGCCGAGGTGCTGAGAGGGTTGTCATCGCACACACAAACAGACCACGTTCACAGAGGAGGTAGGGACGACTTGTTGCGAGCG
The DNA here is from genome assembly GCF_030014295.1 of Loxodonta africana. NCBI lineage: Eukaryota > Metazoa > Chordata > Mammalia > Proboscidea > Elephantidae > Loxodonta > Loxodonta africana. Next base: position 36,647,423 of record NC_087349.1, read on the forward strand.
ACTTGGAAGGTAAAACACTAAGACAGGCGAAATCCATTTGTGAAGGATAGACTGAAAGAAGCCTGAGTTGATCCCCTCCCTCTCTTTTGCTTGACCAGCCTGTTGTTTCAGTTGCTTCCCCGTCAACCCGCCTTTCCTAGTACCCCATTCCTACGGGCTTAGCCAGGGCCCTGCCGGAGCTTCCTCGCATTGGCTTCCAGGGCTGCGAAGTTAGCAGGCCTTTTAGCTGGCTGGACTTCACCTTGTTAAAATGGGGAGGAGCTACCTTCCTGCTCACCCGTTTCACCTTTTCCTCGAATGCTTCATTTTCGTGTTTATTTAGACAGGAGAGATAGGGCAGGTTCTCAAAATACTTGTGAGGTTTGAATATGTCACTAGTAAGCCTCCTAGAACATTGATGCCAGTGAGGCTGGTCATCGGTGGAAACCCCGTCGGAAGTAAGGGAAAGAGCTTAGTAACCGTTGATTGTGCCTTTTGATAGTGTTTATAGTTGGGATCCACAGTTATTCTTGATATTTTTAAATATAGTTTGTTTTTTTCTTACACAGCTATTTTTATAAAGCTTCAATAGTGAGAACTGCCAGTCATTTCACATGCTCAGAAGGAATTTTTAAGTATCAAAATGAGGGCTCACTTTCTAGTGGCTCTGCTTTAGCTTAATTGCAAACTGAAAAGTCAGCAGTCTTCTGGTGTTAGTTTTATACTTAGTTAATATGTAGGATTAAAAGCAAAATTATGATAGTGAAAGAGACATGTAGTATCATGTTACTTTTGACTTATACACAGTTTTCAATTACTCTAGCTGCTTAAAAAGTGTCTTTTGTTTCTTTTAAGGCAATTGATGTGTTTCATTTTGCAAACTTCAAATTCAGAGTTGTCTTTCTGTGGCAACTTAAGCCTAGCTTTTAATAGTGGCCGCTTAAACAGCACCAAAGATGATCTATAGTTACTGTTTAATAGTTAACAATAGAAAGAGAATTAACAGGCATAGTTAAGATGTTGAAATTTGTTTTTTAAAAGGATGCTTTAAACCCCAACCCACAACTTAATAAAATGAGTAGTTACCATAGCAACCATTGCATCATTCTTGATGTTCAGAGAATGTACTTACATAATGGCATTTATTGTAGATTTTTATGTTGTTTGGAGAAATGAGGAAATGGACACTTTTCTGCAACTTATCTTGGCTGTTTTGTACAAACTTAAGTACGTTATTAAAAAAGAAATAACGTAATTCAGTTTCCGTTTTTACCTTTTTTAAAAATAATTTATTTTCATAAATGACTAGGTTCCACTTAAATTTTCTTTAATATAATATCTCCTCAAGTACTGTTTATACTTACTTAGTTCCTACATGTTTAAACATGTCTTTAATCTTGAATGTTAGCCACTAGAACACTTGTCTATGATGAGAATTGGAAATTGGAAGTTACAATAGCTAAAAAGATACATGTAGTTCAAAAGTGAATGAATGTGCTTCTGGGCAGTCTGTAAATATTTGAATGAGACTGTGTTTTAGGCATTTAATGCCCTGGATTCCACCAATGATCTAGACTTCTCTAGGCTTTGCTGCAGTGATATACAAAAGCTCTAGCAGTGAACTAGCAGAGTAAATCATCTTAATGAGGATGCCCTTTCCACCTTTTTTTCTGACATGTCAGTTGAATCTTAGGAGTGAAGAAGGAGGCAAAACATTGTGAAGAAGCCAGTTGTGAGGGTCTGACTGTGTACACAATAGTTGCAAATAGTATTTTTTAGTGTTTTCATTTGGTGTCTTAGTATTGTAGTTTTGGTGGTCTCCAGTCTGTGAACATGTTTTACAAGTTCATTTGCAACTCAGCTTTGGTCATAAGTCAGTAGCATAAATGGTGCTTGAGTGTTAGGTCATCCCATGAAAGCATCCTTAATCTACTACATACCCGAACTATAGTCAGATAACTATGGAAACTACTATCATTTTATAGCAATAGTTCTACCAGAAAAAGCAGTGAAAATTCCAGCTTAGAACCTTGGAATGTTAGAATAGGAGGAACCTTAACCTTTATCAGTAATTCCTAAACATGGCTGATCAGCGGACTCATCTGAGTGCTTTTGAGAAAATACCTGCTTTCCACCCCAGATCTATGGCTTAAGAATCCCTGTCATTACAGTGTGGAAGTGTGTCAGCCATATTTTAGAGTAGTGATTTAAACTAGCTCCTTCATTTTACAGATGAACGAGCTGAGTCCCAAAAAGATGAAATGATTTGCTTTAAGTTTGGGTAATTCATCACTAGCACTGTGTATACTTCATGGGAATAAGAGTTGTTTCTTCCCAATTCCAAGCCTGATATCGGTGACTGTAAATGTTGGTGGAATGGAAAGGAAGATAAGAGACAGGAGGTAGTTCTAGAATTTTTCTTAGGGAGGAGGATATAAATTGATGAAAATGGGTGTTCAGTTGGGTATGTATGATTAGCTGCATTGGGACTTTGTGAGATGTCAGTTTTTTTTTAGGGAGAGATGGTAGGGAAGGAAATAAGTGGAGATGGAGTGAAGAAGGAGGCAAAACATTGGAGTGAGGACTGGATAATGAGTCTGGGATTCTTATCTCTGGTAAAACCTAAAAACCAAACCCGTTGCTGTCCAGTCGATTCCAACTCATAGCATCCCTATAGTGGAGTTGATATGAAGCAGGAAGGAGAATGAAAATGAGATTCTTCTGCTGTGGTAGTAAAAGATTGCTCCTTGTCTTAGTTATCTAGTGCTGCTATAATAGAAGTACCACAAGTAAATGGCTTTAACAAAGAGAAATTTGTTTCCTCACAGTAAAGTAGGCTAAAAGTCCAAATTAAGGGCGTCAACTCCAGGGGAAGCCTTTCTCTCTCTGTCAACTCTGGAGGAAGGTCCTTTTCATCAATCTTCCACTGGTCTTGGAGCTTTTCGGCGCAGGAACCCCAGGTTCAAAGGATGCATTCTGCACCCCAAACTGCTTTCTTGGTGTTACGAGGTTCCCCTGTCTCTCTGCTCACCCGTCTGTCTTATATCCCAAGCGAAATTGGCTTAAGACATACTCCAATAGTGTAAATTGAGTCCTGCCTCATCAACACAACTGCTGCCCGTCCCTCCTCATTAACATCATAGAGCCAGGATTTACATAACAGGAAAATCACTTCAGATTACAAAATGATGAACAATCACACAAACTCGGGACCTAGCCAAATTGGTATACATATTTTTGCAGAACACAATTCTATCCTTGACACTCCTTAACTCCCGCCCTTCCCCAATCCATTTGTCAAGCTCATGCTTATTGATGGTGATAAACAGGCTTGGGGGTGGGGCCTGGGGAGTGGTGGATAGGATTGTGAAGACCACCAGATTGGTTTTATGTACTCTTTTATCAGCTTTTTTCCTCTCCATTTTACTGTCTGTCCTGTGTCATCAGTTAGAGACCCTGTGCCACTTTGCATAAGGGTAAAGTGAGAATCAGTGATAAAAGTCAGTGTTCTAAGCACTACTGTTGTCTGAAGTAGTCACCAAGAGATAAGGAAATCCCTAGCAGTGGTGATGAGGTGTTTTAGTGTCAGCCATTTATAGTTAGGAGGTCCTCCTTTAGGTTGCATTTATAAATATGCTTGCATATATAGGTGTCTTCCATCTTTGCTATACAGAATTTTTAAAATTTGACCTCCATGTAAACAAGAAATATTTTAGTGTATTAAAAGAGTTTTCCTTTTAAGAGGTTTGGACAGTTTTTTTTTTTTTGATGAGAAGCAACTAGATTTGTTTTCCAAACAGGGACTTCATTGTTTAATCAGATCTGCCTGATAAGTACATACCAAATTGAAGTAGAGCCATGCGTGTTTTCAGTTGCCTTTGTATGATTTCTTTCCATAATCCTATTTGTAAATAATTATTATTATGATTGGCATTTTATGCTAAACTTTAAATTAAAAAAAAAAACTTTAAATTACTCGTGTAAAAATGCCAAGAAAATGTAAAAGGATACAGCTCTCAGCAGTAAAGCTACAATCTCCATTCCATTTAGTTTTGATTTTTTTAACCTGACTTGTGAATGTCTTAAGCAAATTTGATCAGTTTATTCATTCCCTAAATTTGTTTATTCTGTATGCCAAGACAAATTAAAAGAGTATTACATAAATCCATGAAGTTTATACATCAATCAGACCAAAAAAAAAAAGGCATTCTAAACAGTTAATAGTATCATCAAGGTCAGGGGATTATGGGTAACCTTTATTATTATACTTTTTTACATTTTTTAAAATCAGCATTATTAGTAGCAATGATAATACCATTAAAGCAGTTAACAGATTAAATAAAACAGATTACTGATAATGAAGCAGATAAAGGAGAATTCAGGATAAGTTGGTTCTGTAGACTAAATCCAGAAAAAATGGTGTTACAAAGGTTACCATTTGTGATCATTATTTTAAGAGTCAGGGACTAAATAGCCTAGTTTAGATGTTTAATTCTTTTTGATTATTCAAATTCTTTTTCATAGTTTTGGGCTACTGGTGAGCTAGAATAGCAGTTTAGGATAAACCGAAGAATATGTTTGCAATAGATTGCTTTATAGCAAGCACCAAAAATAAGCAGTTTTGAGGAGAGCAGGAAAACCTTTGAATTAGAAATAATTTTAAACTAAAAACCAAAAACTGTAAAACAAAGAATGAATGTAATTTTAGTCTTTTTCCTAAAACAAAATCTTGAATTTTTTTAAATAAATCAGAATAACAGGCTGTTTTTAATTGACTTTTTTTTCTTCAGTGGCCCTTTAACACAACTGCTTTAAAATACTGTTTACCTCCTTGACCCCAAGAAACTTTCAGCAAGCTTTCTTTGTTTTACTCTTAAGTGAGGTTTTACTGTTTTCTTTTTATGTTCTTGCTAGTCATACCCATTCTAATATAAAATAAGAAAGTACTGCTTTTTGTAATACCATCTTTGCTCAGTTAGCAAAATAAGTGAAGTGAAAAGTGTCCACAGAAAGATTTCTTAACTTTGTCCAAGGAGAATTTGAACTGCTTTTTCAGCAGTGGAACAAAAAATGAGAAGAGCTAAATAACAACACTAAAAGATAGAGAGAACTTTGACAGTCAGTTCAGTAAGTGGCGCATAGCGGGCATGTAATATATGTTAGCTATTTGATTTTGTTATTATTAGTCATCTTTATGGAAACTGTGGTGCAGTTCTACTCTGTCCTGTAGGGTTGCTATGAGTCGGAATCGACTCAACGGCACTGGGTTTTATTTGATTTTGTTATTATTAGTCATCTTTGTAATAAGGTATCTTTTTTGTTGCTTTTTGCCTTTTGAAAGATAAATAAAAATCAAAAAATTTTGTGCGGGTTTTTTGATGATTTTATGAGGGAGGGACAAACCAAAACAATTATAGTTGTTCTCAGCCTTGGTGCCATATCAGTATGATCTCTGGAACTTCGTGGAGAACAGGCATCTATATTATTTTAAAGTTTCATAGATTATACAATGGACACAGAGGTTGAGTTTAACTAAATAAAGTATGATGGATTTGAGTGAGAAGGAAACTGGAATAATGGATACCAGCTATAAGAGCTAGGAGGCTCTTAATACTAATCTGATTTAGAGTTAATAATGGCATACATATGAGCGTAGGGATCATGAAAATGGAGAAAGGTGAATCAAGGACTTTTTAAAGGTGAGTGTGAGGAGTTTCTTTAAAGGGGAATAGTCAAAGATGACACTAATAATACTTGTGTGTTCCACTAAATGGAGTGTTAGTTGTGCCCATAGCATCCAGGTTGGAAATGTGTATGTTTGGGTAGGGTTGGGGGCAGGCAAGACAAAGAGGCCTAGGTGAGTAGGCAAGTTGGCTTGTCAAAAGGGTGGTAGTAATGATTTACTTTGGAATGTACTCTTTGGAAGTATAGAACTGAAAGCCCTCTCTGGTAGTTAAATCTTTGAGAGCAGATGAATTGTGTAGGGAAATGACAGATCCTTGGAAAATACCAGTAGTTGTGGGTTGGAGGGAGAAAGTGGAAACCTCACAGGGTGCAGTAAAGACAGAGGTTGAATTTCTACTGTGCTGGGTGCTGACACAGTAGTAGAACTATACCAGCTATCATTTATGCTACACCTATAGTAACAAGAGGGTGTTTATGGTGATATTCTAAAGTCCTCAAGAAAATTTAAAATTAGGTTTATTATAACATTGCTTAAGAAGACAGTGATTTGCTGTGACTTTAAAGATTTGCAGTCTCTGTTGGCTCTGGTATAGTGTTGTTTTCTTTACCTATGTATCATCCTTACAGCTTTAAAACACCCAAGAGTTGGTTATTAATCTTAATTGTGCTTCAGTGTCCTGTTCTTAGGCCCCAGAAAGCAATTCAGTAGGACTGAGACTGGAACCCAGGAATCTGTATATTTAATAATCACATGTGTGATTCTCATGCAGGTGATTATTGAACCACTTTTTGAAAAAACACTGAACAGAGGTTTTGCTGTTGCAGAAAAAGGAGGAGGGGCACTTCGATGCTGAAGAATATGCTTGTGCTTGGAAGTTCTTACTGTTTTTTCAAATCCATTCCTTACTCATAAGTACCTGTGAAATTCTTCATTTCTATAATAAAAGTACAGTATACAGAAGGCACTCAAAAGGACTGAGGAAGAGGTGCTTTCTCAATGTAGAAAAAAAAAATGTAGAGTTGGCTTTAATGACATGGATGGCTTCAAGCTTTCGGGACCTTAATTTGCTCATGTGGCATGACTCAAAATGAGAAAACAGCTGAGAACATCCATTAACAATTGGAATGTAGAAAGTACAAAGTATGAGTCTAGGAAAATTGGAAATTGTCAAAAATGAAATGGAACACATAAACTTCGACATCCTATGCATTAGTGAGCTGAAGTGGACTGGTATTGGCCATTTTGAATCTGAAAATCAAATGGTCTCCTATGCCAGGAAGGACAAATTGAAGTGGAGTGGTGTTACATTCAGAATCAAAAAGAACATCTCAAGATCTAGCCCAAAGCATAATGCAGTCCATGATAGAATAGTATCCATATGCCTACAAGGAAGACCAGTTAATACAGCTATTATTCAAATTTCTGTACCAACCACTAAAGCCAAAGATGATGAAATTGAAGATTTTTACCAACTTCTGCAGCTTAAAATTGAACATGCAATCAGTATGCATTGATAATTGGTGGTGATTGGAATGGGAAATTTGGAAACAAAAAAGGATTGGTAATTGGAAAATACGGCCTTCGTGATAGAAATGATGCAGGAAATCATGTGATAGAATTTTGCAAGACCAACGACTTCTTCATTGCAAATACCTTTTTTCACCAACATAAATGGTGACTGTACATGTGGACCTCACCAGATGGAATACAGAGGAATCAAATCTACTTCATGTGTGGAAAGAGATGTTGGAAAAACTCACTATCACCAGTCAGAGCAAGGTCAGGAGGCGACTGCAGAACAGACCATCAATTGCTCATATGTGAGTTCAAGTTGAAGCTTAAGAAAATTCAAACAAGTCCACGGGAGACAGACTGCAACCTTGAGTATATCCCACCTGAATTTAGAGGCAACCTCGAGAATAGATTTGACACATTGAACACTAATGACCAAAGACCAAACGAGTTGTGGAAGGACATCATACATGAAGAAAACAAGAGATCATTAAAAAGACAGGAAAGAAAGAAAAGACCAAAACAGATGTGAGAGGAGACTCTGAAACTTGCACTTGAACGTCGAGTAGCCAAAGCAAACAGAAGAAATGATGAAATAGAAGAGCTGAAAAGTAGATTTCATAGGGCGACTCAAGAAGACAAAGTATTGTAATGATATATGCAAAGACCTGGAGTTAGAAAACCAAAAGGGAAGAACGGGCTCAGCGTTTCTTAAGCTGAAATAACTGAAGAAAAACTTCAAGCCTCGAGGTGCAATATTGAAGGATTCTACGGGGAAAATATTAAACAACATAGGAAGCATCAAAAGAAAATGGATTAGATAACCGGGAGCTCCTAAAAGTCAAACATCACCAAGAGTAAAAAAATTATCTACAGATTGGGAAAAAGTTTTTAGCTATGACATTTCTAATCAGCGTCTGATCTCTAAAATCTACATGATTCTGCAAAAACTCAACAAAAAGGCAAATGACCCAGTTGAAAAATTGACTAAAGATATAAACAGGCACTTCACCAAAGAAGACATTCAGGCTACTAACAGATACATGAGGAAATGCTCACAATCATTAGCTATTAGAGAAATGCAAATCAAAAGCATAATGAGATTCCATCTCACCCCAACAAGGCTGGCATTAATCCAAAAAACACAAAATAATAAATGTTGGAGAGGATGTGGAGAGACTGGAAAGCTTATACACTGTTGGTGGGAATATAAAATGGTATAGGCACTTTGGAAATCAATTTGGCGCTTCCTTAAAAAGCTTTTTTTTAAAAAAAAAAAAAAAGCTAGAAATAGAGCTGCCATACAACCCAGCAATCCCACTCCTTGGAATATATCCTAGAGAATTAAGAGCCTTTATGTGAACAGACTTATGCACACCCATGTTCACTGCAGCGCTATTTACAATAACAAAAAGATGGAAGCAACCAAGGTGCCCATCAATGGATGAATGGATAAATTATGATACATTCACACAATGGAGTACTATGCAGTGATTAAGAACAACGATGAATCTGTGAAACATTTCGTAACATGGAGGAACCTGGAAGGCATTATGCTGAATGAAATTAGCAATTTGCAAAAGGACAAATATTGTACGAGACCACTATTGTAAGAAATCTAGATAAAGTTTAAACACAGATGAAAATATTCTTTGATGGTTACCTGGGTGGGGAGGGAGGGAGAAGGTTATTCGCTAACTAGACAGTAGACAAAATTTTTTTTTAGGTGAAAGGAAGGGCAGCATATAACACAGGGATAGTCAGTACAACTGGACTAAACCAAAAGCAAAGAAGTTTCCTGAACACAACCAAAAACTTTGCAGGCCAGAGTAGCAGGTATGGGGGTCTGGAGACCATGGTTTCGGGGGACATCTAGGTCAATTGGCATAACAAAATGTATTAAGAAAACATTCTGCGTTCCACTTTGGTGAAAGGTGTTTGGGGTCTTAAACGCTAGCAAGTGGCCATCTAAGATGCATAAATTCATCTCAGCCCACCTAGAGCAAAGCAGAATGAAGAACACCTAAGACAAGGTAAATATGAGCCCAAGAGACAGAAAGGGCCACATAAACCAGAAACTCCATCAGCCTGAGACTGGAAGAACTAGATGGGGCCCGGCTACCACCAATCACTGCCCTGACAGAACACAACAGAGATCCCTGATGGAGCAGGAGAACAGTGGAATGCAGATCTCAAATTCTCCTAAAAAGACCAGGCTTAATGGTCTGACTGAGACCAGAGGGACCTTGGCGGTCATCGTCCCCAGACCCTTTGATAACCCAAGATTGGAATCATTCCTGAAGCCAACTCTATGGACGAATTGGCCTGGAGTATAAGATAGACAATGATGCTGGTCAGGTGTGAAGTTCATGGCTCAGGTAGACACATGAGACTATGTGGGTGACTCCTGTCTGGTGGCGAGATAAGAAGGAAGAGGGGCAGGAGATGATTGACTGGACACAGGAAATACAGGTTAGAGAGGAGGAACGTACTGTCTCATTAAGGGGAGAGCAGCTGGGAGTGCATGGTGGGGTGGGTGTGGCTATTCATATGAGAGATTGGCTTGTAAACTTTCACCTCAAGCACAATAAATAAAAAAAAAGAATATACAGAGTCACTATACCAAAAAGAATTGGACAACATTCAACCATTTCAGGAAGAAGTGTATGATAAGGAACCAATGCTACTGAAGGGAGAGGTCCAAGCTGCATTTAAGTCATTGCTGAAAAACAAGGCTCCAGGAATTGAAGGAATACCAGTTGAGTTCTTTCAGTGAATGGATGCACCAGTGAAAGCGCTCACTCGTCTGTGCCAAGAAGCTTGGAAGACAGCTACCTAATTCTATCCTAATTCTATCTAGTCGTTCAAACAGAACAAGGGGGATAACACATGGTTTAAAGTCAGTAAAGGTGTGCATCAGGGTTGTATGCTTTCTGCATATTTATTCTATCTGTATGCTGAGCAAATAATCCGAGAAGCCAAACTATATGACGAAGAATGGGACATCAGGATTGGAGGAAGACTCATTAATAACCTGTGTTATGCAGGTGACAGAACCTTGCTTGCTTGCTGAAAGTAAAGAGGACTTGAAGCACTTATTGATGAATATCAAAGTCTGCAGCCTTCCATATGGATTGCATCTCAACATAAAACAAAAATTTTTATAACTGGATCAGTAGGCAGCATCATGATAAACGGAGAAAAAATTGAGTTTGTCAAGGATATCATTTTGCTTGGATCCACAGTCAACACCCATGGAAGCAGCAGTCAAGAAATAAAAAAAGAGGCGGGTCCAAATGGCAGAGTAGTCAGACACTTCTGTGGTCCCTCTTACAGCAAAGACCTGGAAAAACAAGTGAATTGATTGTATATGACAATCTAGGAGCCCTGAACATCAAAGATACAGATGAGTCGGACTGAGTGGCAGGGGAAGGGGGAGACAGTTCAGAAGCAGTGAGGATTTGTCAGTCCTTACCAGGCCAGTACCCTGTAGGCTGGATTGGCGGATGCATGTAGGCTGAGGCAAGCAGTAGCACTCAGGACGTGTTTTCCACACTAGAAGAAACCAAGTGGTGGAGAGTCTGTGCGAACCTGCGGAACTAGGGGAAAGTGGCGGTGAATCTGCGAAAGTTAAGTGCAAGCGTCCAATCTACCATGCATGATCAAAAAACCCTTTCCCAGTCTGGGAAGCACCTCTCTCCCATTTACCAGCCCTCTCCCCACTCTGTTCACGTCCTGGTCCAGCTTTAGCAATTGCCATGCCCCCTAGGCTGAAAGTGGAACCCATCACGCACCCAGAGCCATTCTCCCGGCTTTGGAGAGGGAGGGAGCAAATTAACAAACAGAAAAAAATAATCTGCCAGCTCCCCCATGCTGGGAACTCAGGGCAGGCTCAGCCCTTTACCTAGGCACAGGCATAACGGGTCTGTGAACTTTGAATGCCTTTTACCCCTGCCTAGACCTGTGTGGGCCCACTTCAACAACATAGGCCCACGTTAACACAGTACAACAGGATATATATCTGAGGCCTATTTTCAACTACAGCAGCTAAGGGGGAGTGGCAGATTCACGACATTTGACACCACCCTGCCCACGAAGCAGGGTCGTCACCTACCTATGTCAGGAGTCTGAGGGCTGATCGCTCCATACACTCCACCTAGCCACCTGTGACAGGGGTCTGAGAATAAGTGGTGCTTCCCAGTCCTTACAGCCAACAGTACTGGGCACTCTAAGTCTGACTGTAAAACCTACCCATGTACACGCTCTAGAGAACAGGAACACGCTTTCCGCCCAGGCACTCAGGCAGCTGTCAGCCTCCTACCTTGCTCAGCACATACCCCCTACTGCATCCAGATGCCTGTGCCTACTCCAATCATCCCTAAGTAGTCCTGCCTGCCTAGAACTGTAGATGAGAGCCTGCACCACACACTCAGTGACTGACAACCGGGACACCTGGGCTGAATCCACAAAAGAAAAGTAAAAGGACTCCTCCTGGGCTCCCATACCTAGTAACAGCTCTAACCACCAGGTGCAGGACGTGAGAGCTTCAAAGATGCCAGTAGTCAAACTAGTTCATGCGATCAGCCTGTTTGAGCATATCAAAACAAAACGAAAAGCTAAGACACAGTAAGCAAACATAAAATAAATATAATAGTTTATTGATGCCTTCGATACAACAGTGAATATGAAATCACATAAAGAGGCAGACCATGACAGCCTCAGTAAGCGACCAAAACAAAGAACCAACAAACTTCCCGAAGGAAGAAAAGGTCTTGGAATTACCAGAGGTAGAATTCCAAAGATTAATATACAGAGCTCTTCAAGAGATCAGAAAGGAGATCAGGCAAGATGCAGACTAAGCCAAGGAGCACACAGAAAAAGCAACAGAGAAGCTTAAGATCATAAAGAGCATAATGACAAACAGGCTGCAAGAATCCATAGAGGGACAGTAAACAGAGATCCAAAAGATAACAATAAAATTTCAGAATTAGACAACTCAGTAGAAAGTCATAGGAGCAGAATTGAGGCAGTGGAAGTCAGAATTAGTGAGATTAATTAGAACACTTGACACCAATTTATTTGAGGAAAAATCAGATAAAAGAATTATAAAAAATGAAGAAACCCTAGGAATTATCTGGGACTAGAAATAACCTACGAGTGATTGGCATGCCAGAACAGGGGGTATAAGAGAGAATACAGAGACTTGTTGAAGATTTGTTGGCAATAAACTTCCCTGATATCATGAAAGATGGGAAGATATATGTCATGGATTGAATTGTGTCCCCAAAAAATATCTGTCAACTTGGCTAGGTCATGACACCGAGTATCGTATGATTCTCTACCTACCATTTTGTCATATGATGTGGTTTCCGTATGTGTTGTAAATCCTATCACTATGATGTAATGAGATGGGTTAGCGGAAGCTATATTGATGAGATCTACAAGATTAAATAGTGTCTTGACCCAGTCTCTTTTGAGATATAAAGGAGAGAAGTGAGTGGAGAGACCTAGGGACCCCATACCACCAAGAGTGAAGAGCAGGAGCATGCATCGTTTGTACCTGGTGTCCCTGCCCTGAGAAGCTCCTCGATCAGGGGAAGACTGATGACAAGGACCTTCCTCCAGAATCAAGAAGAGAAGGCCTTCCCCTGGAGGTGGTATCCTGAGTTTGGACTCGTAGTCTTTTAGACTGTGAGAGAATAAATTTCTATTTGTTAAAGCCATCCACTTGTGACATTTCTTTTATAGCAGCACTAGATAACCAAGACAATATCCATCCCAGAAACTCATCTATCAGGGTAGATCCCCAAAGAAAGTTACCAACATATATTATAATCAAACTTGAGAAAACCAAAGATAAAGAGAGAATTTTAAGAGCAGCTAGGGATAAACGAAAAGTTCTCTACAAAGGAGAGTCAATAAGACTAAACTCGGACTACTCAACAGAAACCATGCAGGCAAGAAGGCAGTGCGATGACACATATAAAGCCTTGAAGGAAAAATGCCAGCTGAGAGTTATGTATCCAGGAAAACTCTCTCTCAAATATGATGGTGAAATTAGGGCATTTCCCGATAAACGGAAGTTTATGGAATTTGTGAAAACCAAACCAAAATTACAGGAAATACTAAAGGGAGTCCTCCAGTTAGAAAATCAGTAACACCAGATAACAACCCCAGACTAGAACACAGGACAGAACAACCAGATATCAACCCAGATAGGGAAATCACAAAAATAAATCAAAGTTGTAGCACTGAAGAAAGGGAAACAGAGACATCAATATGTAAAAGATGACAACATTAAAACAAAAAAGAGGGTCTAAATAATGCAGTTATAGAACTTTCACTTGGAGAAGAAATCAAGGTGATATCGAGAAATAAGATTGGTTTAAACTTAGAAAAATAGAAGTAAATATTAAGGTAACCACAAAGAAGTGAACAATCCTACACATCAGACGTATCTGTCAGTTTGTCGTACGGTGGGGCTTGTGTGTTGCTGTGATGTTGGAAGCTGTGCCACTGGTAATCAGATACCAGCAGGGTCACCCATGGAGGACAGGTTTCAGCTGAACTTCCAGACTAGGAAGAAGGACCTGGCAGTCTACTTCTGAAAAGCATTAGCCAGTGAAAACCTTATGAATAGTAGTGGGACATTGTCTGATATAGTGCTGGAAGATGAGCCCGCCAGGTTGGAAGGCACTCAAAAGATGACTGGGGAAGAGCTGCCTCCTCAAAGTAGAGTCGACCATAATGACGTGGATGGAGTAAAGCTTTTGGAACCTTCATCTGCTGATGTGGCATGACTCAAAATGAGAAGAAACAGCTGCAAACATCCAGTAATAATCGGAACCTGGAATGTACGAAGTATGAATCTAGGAAAATTGGAAATCGTCAAAAATGAAATGGGACGCATAAACATCGATATCCTAGGCATTAGTGAGCTGAAATGGACTGGCATTGGGCATTTTGAATTGAACAATCATATAGTCTACTATGCTGGGAATGACAACTCGAAGAGGAATGGTGTAAAAGACCCATACGAAGAAAACTAAGACACTACTGCAAGGAACCAAAAGAGACCTACATAAGTGGAAGAACATACCTTGCTCTTGGATAGGAAGACTCAACATCGTGAAAATGACAGTTCTTCCCAAAACAATCTACAGATAACAATGCAATCCTGATCCAAATTCCAACAACATTTTTTAATTAGATGGAGAAACAAATCACCAACTTCATTTGGAAAGGGAAGAGGCCCTGGTTAAGTAAAGCATTAGAAGAAAAATAAAGTGGAGGCCTCACACTACCTATTATATGCCATGGTACTCAAAACAACCTCATAACTGGTACAACAGCAGTTACATAGACCAGCGGAACAGAATTGAAAATCCAGACATAAATTCATCCACCTATGAGCAGCTGATATTTGAAAAAGGTCAAAAGTCCATTAAATGGGGAAAGACAGTCTTTTTAACAAATGATGCTGGTGTAACTGGATATCCATCTGCAAAAAAATGAAACAAGACTAATACCTCACACCATCTACAAAAACTAACTCAAAATGGATCAAAGACCTAAATATAAAATCTAAAATGATAAAGATCATTGATGAAAAAATAGGGACAACACTAGGAGCCCTAATATATGGCATAAACAGAATACACAACATGGCTAACTGTACAAACACCAGAAGAGAACCTGGATAACTGGGTGCTTCTAAAAGTAAAACACTCATGCTCATCAAAAGATTTTACCAAAAGAGTCTAAAGACAACCTACAGACTGGGAAAAAATGTTTGACTACGACATATCCGCTCAGAGTCTAATCTCTAAAATCTACGAGATACTACAAGTCCTCAGCAACAAAAAGACAACCCAATTAAAAAATGGGCAAGGATATGAACAGGCACCTCACCAAAGGAGACATTCAGGCAGCTAACAGATATATGAGGAAATGCTCATGATCATTAGCCATTAGAGAAATGCAAATCAAAAGTACAATGAGATACCAACCATCTCACCCCAACAAGGCTAGCATTAATCCAAAAAACACAAAGTGATAAATGTTGGAGAAGTTGTAGAGAGACTAGAACACTTACTCACTGCTGGTGGGAATGTAAAATGTATGACCACTTTGGAAATTGATTTGGCACTTCCTTAAAAAGCTAGAAATTGAAGTACCATATGATGCAGCAATCCCACGCCTCGTATTATATCCTAGAGAAATAAGAATATCACACAAATAAATATGGGCACACCGATGCTCATTGCAGCACTGTTCACAATAGCCAAAAAATGGAAACAACTTAGCTGCCTGTCAACAGATGAGTGGATAAACAAATTATGGTATAGTCATACAGTGAAATACTATGCCACATTAAAGAACAATGATGAATCCTTGAAACATCTCGCAACATGGATGAATCTGGAAGGCATTATGCTGAGTAAAGTTAGTCAGTTGCAAAGGGACAAATATTGTATAAGACTGCTGTTAATAAGGACTCAAGAAAAGGTTTAAACACATAAAAAATTCTTTGATGGTTATGAGGGTGGGGAGGGAGGGAGAGGGGAATTCACTCTCCAGATAATAGACAAGAATTATCTCAGGTTAAGGGAAGAACAACACACAATACAGGGGAAGTCAGCACAACTGGACTAAACCAAAAGCTACAAAGTTTCCTGAATACAGCCAAACGCTGTGAGGGACAGAGTGGCAGGGGCACAGGTCTGGGGGCCATGGTTTCAGGGGACATCTAGGGCAATTGGCATAACCAAAAAAAACCAAATGCAGTGCCGTTGAGTCGATTCCGACTCATAGTGACCCCATAGGACAGAGTAGAACTGCCCCATAGAGTTTCCAGGGAGCGCCTGGCAAATTTGTACTGCTGACCGTTTGGTTAGCAGCTATAGCATTTAACCACTGTACCACCAGGGTTTCCAAAGCCTACCAAACCCAAACCAAACCCGCTGCTGTCGAGTCGATTCTGACTCAGAAACCCTGGTGGCATAGTAGTTAAATGCTACGGCTGCTAACCGAAAGGTCAGCAGTTCGAATCTGCCAGGTGCTCCTTGGAAACTCTGTAGGGCAGTTCTACCCTGCCATATAGGGTCTCTTTGAGTCCAAAGCCTACAGCACCCGCTATTCCCAGGCGGTCTCCCATCCAAGTACTAACCAGGCCCGACCCTGCTTAGCTTCCGAGATCAGACGAGATCGAGCACGTTCAGGGTGGTATGGCTGTAGATGCAACTGGCATAACAAAGTTTATTAAAATGTTCTGCATCCTACTTTGGTGAGTGGCGCCTGGGACCCTAAAAGCTTGTGAGCCGCCATCTAAGATGTATCAATTGGTCCCAGCCCACCTGAAGCAAAGGAGAATGAAGAACACCAAAGAGTTGAGGAAAATATTAGCCGAAGAGTCAAAAGGGCCACTTAAACCAGAGACTCCATCAGCTTGAGACCAGAAGAACTAGGTGGTGCCCAGCTACCTCCAGTGACTGCCCTGACAGGGAACACAACAGAGAATCTCAGACAGAGAAGTAGAAAAGTGTGGGGCAGAACTCAAATTCAAGTAAAAAGACCAGACTTAGTGGTCTTACTGATACTAGAGGAACTCCATAAGACATGGGCCCCAGACTCTCTGTAAACCCGGAACTAAAACCATTCCTGAAGCCAACTCTTCAGACAAAGATTAGACTGGACTATAAAACATAAAATAATACTCTTTAAGAGTGTGCTTCTTAGTTCAGTTAGGTACCTAGTGCAGGAGACTAAATGGGCAGCTCCTGTCCAGAGGTGGGATGAGAAGGCAGAAAGGGATAGGAGCTGGTTGAATGGACACAGGAAACTTGGGGTGGAAAAGGGAGTGTGCTGTCACATTATAGGGGTTGCAGCTAGGGTCACATAACAATATGTGTGTAAATTTTTGTATGAGAAATTAACTTGAGCTGTAAACTTTCACCTAAAGCACAATTAAAAAGAAAACAAAAGATGCATTGGGCAAACCTGCTGCAAAAGCCCTCTTTAAAGTGTTAAAAAGCAAAACTATCACTTTAAAAACTAAGTTGCACCTGACCCAAGCCATGGTGTTTTCAGTCTCCTCATTTGCACGCGAAAGCTGGACAACGTATAAGGATGCCTTTGAATTATGGTGTTGGCGAAGAATATTGAATATACCATGGATTGCCAAAAGAATGAACAAATCTGTCTTCGAAGAAATTCAGCCAGAATGCTCCTTATAGCAAGGGTGGCGAGACTAGGTCTTCCACGTGGATTGATGCAGTGGCTGTAACAGTGGGCTCAAGCATAACAACTATCGTGAGGATGGTGCAGGACCAGGCAGCATTTTGTTCTGTTGTGAACCAACTCAATGGCACTGAACTACAACAACAAGCATCTGTCTTTATGTCTTCGAGTTAGCACTGAGGATGAATGGCTCCTGGACGCTTCTGCCCCCCTCCCCCACCACTACCCCTATTACCCATTAGTTCAGGTAACATTCTGCTTCCATAGATTTATAGCCTTGGAAACCCTATGGGGCAGTTGTGCTCTGTCCTATGGGGTTGCTACAAGTTGGAATTGACTTGATGGCAATGGGTATAAATTGTGTATTAACTACTAATTTCAAATTAGGCTGTAGGGTATATATTTTTAAATTGTGCTTTCTAAAAATTTTTAAAGTCTCTGTACGTGGGAGAAGTGAGGTATGTGTACTCATTGAAGCTTTAGTCCTCTCTTTCTCTTTTTGGCTAAGTTGTTTGTGTTGTACTTACATTAGCCATAATGTATATGCAAAGAATATGTAAGTTAGGTCTCTAAATATTCATAATGATGTACAGACTGACTTTATTAAATGCATTATTGAAATTTTTAATGTAAGAAAATCTGTGTATGTTGATTTTTTACTGCATTTTGGATTTGTGTTTTGTCATTGTTATCACAGAAAACAATTTTCACTCAAGGTAATTTTTAAAAATATTTACAAATTTATATATTTACTTCAAGACATTCATTTTTGCTGGGATTCTTGTAAGAAATGGATCATTAATCACAATTATTTTGAATCATTCAAAAATGCCAATATATTAAAATAAGTCATAAGGCTAATTACTGTTTCATTTGGGAGTTGTGATTGATTGGACTTGAATAACAAAGCATTTCTTGTACTGTATTGACTAGAGTTTAGATGCAGACCTCAGGACGTTCAAGTTCCTGATTTGCCTTTTGATAATGAAAAATATTGTCCTTTTAAGTAAAAAACAGTCTTTTAAATATTCACGTAATAACTAAGTAATTTTAAAAAAATCTTTAGAACTGAGTTTAACGTATTTCGTGTGTGTGTGCGCGCAGTTTGACTCAGTCAGCAGAAAGGTCTGGAATATGTGTAGTGGGCACTGGTCAACTTAACTCTTTTTTAACTTTTAGAATTCAAATCATAGATTATTTTGAATATGTTTTATTTAAACGTTAAATAGTGTTATTTTTAATATTGCTTAAATAATAATGGGCTATTAAGAAAAACTGAATTTTTACCATTCTGTTTTTGTTTAGTAAGTTTATCTTAAAACAAACAGCAATTTCAGGGGTATCCTGAGAAGTGAAATTTTCCCTTAACTGAAGACTAAGTATGTGTTTTTTTTTCCAATTTCATACCAGTAGGTTTTTACTATAATGTGTGCCCCGTAGTAGGGATTTTATACATTTTTGTTGAATAAAGACATGAGTTAAAAGTTTTGGGCCCAGGATACTTTACCTGGAACATACCAAAAACCAAACCCATTGCCATCTAGTCAGTTTCGATTCATAGTGACCCTATATAGGGACCATATTAATTTCATATGTCTAGCATAGTGTCTGTCACAATTTATTACATGTACTTCCCCTTCCTTTGGTGCCAACTCCCTCTCATTCACTTCATTACTCTCTATAGCATTTGAGACAGTAGATTTTCAGCAAATCTGTTGAAAGAATAAAAAGCATATACAATTGCCTTGGTTACTCTCAGTTATATATTAAGTGTGCTATACTTTACCAATCATGCATCTAGTAACCAGAGGATCAGTTTCAGTACAGCACGTTTGAGAGACTTTGCGGACCAGGCACTAAGCCTTAAAACTTCCTAAGAAATGGAAATATTTAAAGAGAATTTTGAGGAGTGAGAAAAACTAGAGGTCTTCTAAAAAAAACTGTGGGAATAGGTTTTGTGTACATACACAGTTTTGTTTTTGCATCTTAAAGCTAGTAGAGTGTACAGTGGCATGTTTAGGACTCTGAGAATTTGTAATAGACACCTCTGGTGCCCCCATATCGTATATTCTTGGTCCTTAGCTGTGATGGACTGTTCAGTGTGAGCTTACCCAGAGTCACACTTTATATGTATGCAGCTCTCTTTTCTACTTTCTGTCTTTCTCCTGCACTGCTGGTGCCATGGAAGATGTCACCTTATTCAGCATCTGAGACCAGACTAGAAGTGCAGGTTGTTAACAATCCTCAATGAAGTGGGAACCACTGGATACATGTTTCAGCCTCCTATTCTGTAGGTGGACAATTCCAAGAAGCATTTCGTGTGCTTCTCTGTTGCCCATAGGAGCAACCTCAAGAATGTACCCTTGTGTTGGCTTTTTCTCTTTTCTTGCTTCATCTTCACTCCCTCACTCCTGTTTCCTGGGATTCCCTCCCAAATAAGCTACTTGCACCTAGGACCTTGTCTTAGATTGTGCCTTCTGTAGAATCCAAACTAAGAAGTCTTATAGAAAGGAAATTTGTATAGTTCTTCCCAGCACATATGATCATAGAACTTTTGTTTAAATCACTCCTTTTACCATATCAAAGACCATGATTTTGAAAATACTAATAAAATCTATTTTTTATAGATTAAAAAACAGGCATAGAAAAGGTAAGTCCTCTTTCAACATCTCATTGTTAATTAATGAATTTTAGAGCCAGAGCAAGTGTCCAGGTCTTTTAATTCTCCACATTTGATTATTAAATCATCAAAATTAAAATTATACATAAAGGAACTTATAAAATATAAACCCATAGGAACTCAATATTTATTTAGTTTAATTTCATGATTTTGCTTATACTCATCTTTAAATAATTTTAGATTATGCTGAAACTTGTAAGAGCCTGAATATGTTTTGACGTTAACTTAATTTACTTTTTTCCTTGTTTCTAGTGGGAGACTTTGATAAGATCTGGCGAGAACATTGTGAGGACGAGGAAACACTTTGTGAATATGCTGTTGCCATGAAGAATTTGGCAGATAATCACTGGGCAAAAACTTGTGAGGGCGAAGGTCGTATTGAATGGTGTTGTAGGTGAGTATTATTATGAACTTGTTATTATGAATTAACATTTTTGGTTTCTAATGTACTCTTTAAACTCTTAAATGTAAGTGATGCTTGTGTGTTTTATAATTTATGTTATCAACATGGAAAACAGGAGATATTTTTAAATGGGTAATATCTTTTAAATACTTCTCCCCCTTGCCTCAGTTTCCCTAGGTTTATGTCATTCATCTTTTTTATAAATCAAATTGTTCTCTTTTGACATAGTTTTTAATTTTCTGTTTTAACTTTTCAAAAATATTACTTTAAATATATTTAATACATATAAAATACAAAAGATTTAATACTTAATTCATCATTAATAAGTTACAGAAATTTTTTTTTTTATAATTATCCATATTTGGAATCAGGTAAAAGTGAATATTTCTTGTAGTTTAAAATTTGGGAACATCTTAGAAGTTTTTAAATCCTTAACTTTTGACATGTGATTCAGCGTATTCCAACATTGGAATTGGCCTTTGGATAATGTTCATTTTCTCATAACGTAAGGCTCTAATGTTAAAAACATCAGCATATAAAATACTGCTGATCAGCTTTTTCAAAATGGTAAGATTATGAAAGTGGATATGTATATTGACTTACTTAAAAACTAATTCCCAGAAAACAAACCTTTATCTTTCTGAATGGAAAAAGTTCATGGTAACTCCGAGTTTATATTTCATTTTAATTCTTCTTTTTTCAAAATTCCTATTTTAATCCCGTTTAAAAATTATATAATGATACATATTTCATTCTGTAAAGAAATAATCCAAAGAAGAGTATGTGTTTAACTTAGTTTATTCACTCATTTAATAGATTATTTAGTAATTGTCTACTGTGTACCAGGCACTATCTTAGGCACTTGGGAGCACCACAGTGAACTAGACAGACAAAATTCCTGCTGTCACAGAGTTTACATGCCAGTGGGGGTGAGGGGCAAGCAACGATACATAAATATATACTAGGTAAGACAAATTAAGTACCACGAGAAAAATAAAAGTTTAAAATGGAATATACAGAGAAGGGGGTACTCACAAGTGACATGCACAAAATAAATGAAATAAGAGAACAGTCCCCAAGTACAAGGCAGGAGAATGCTGGCATTTTTCAGAAACAGCAAGGAAACCAGTGTGGCTAGAGCAGAATGAGAAGGGGAAGATTATGAACAGCTAGATTTTGTAGGGTCTTGCAGGACATTGTAAAGACATTGGCTTTTCTTCTGAGTGATATGGAAAGCCATCAGAAGTTTTAACAAGAGGAGTGATCAGATTTCATTAACCTTTTAAAGTGTTAACAATTTTTAAAAGTTAACTGTTGTGTTAAAAATAGACTGTAGAAGGGATAAGGAATCCAGTCGGGAAGCTATTACAATAATCAAGGAACAAAGTTATATGAAACAATTTTCTTGGAGAGAGAGTGTGAGTGGACAGGACAGTGTAATAGGGTTGCTGCTTAAATGAGTGTAATGACTCAAGAGTTGGGCAAGGGAATGACAGTGTGCACAGTATGGTGATTATGATACGTAAGAAGGGAGTTGAAAATATGAGGTGAGTGAGGAGCAATGAAAAGGGAGTAACTTCAGTGGATTGTAGAATCAAAGAATTGTGGAGTTTTGGGTTACTAAAGGAAGGAGCCAGAATGATAGGAAATGAGATGCTTGGAATGAAAATGTTTGGTTTTGTTTGCCTGGTTCTACAGCGAAAATAGTTATAAATCTGATCGTTCTACAGAATATGCAGTTTCCCTTCAAGCTAAGAAACACAAATATTTCCCTTGTAACAGAAGGTAATGTAATCCAGTCAGGACACCACTATCATTCTTGGTTATAGCAGTACTACTTTTAAATTAGTATTTTGATACAGCAGGCAAGCCTTCAAACTTTATTTTTTAAATAGACCTTGATATGTGGTATTCTCATAGGAGCATTTGCTTGTACCTTCTTCTTGAAAAAAATGATCTGCCTCACACTTCACTTTTCTGTTACGCTGAAGGACTTAGCTCTGAATAACATTGATACATTTGTCTTACCCTAAAATTTACAGCAAATAATTTCAAAATCACATTACTACTCTTCTAACGATAAAATAACTGAGCAGAGTTTAAGATTTCTTTGCAGTTTTTTTGTCTTTAAAACATATCCCACCAAAAGTCAAAGTACTGTATTCAAGAGATACTTAAAACAGTTCTTTTCTGTGTGGTTATATTACCAGTTTGCAGTACAAATGGTTTCAATTTATTTTCCACGTTATGGGTGGGGGACGTTTCCTCCTATTTTGTTTTGATTTGGGGGAATATAAAATATTTACATGATTCAGAAGTTTAAACTTAACAAAAAAGGTATACTCAGAAAAGGCTCCCTTCCATTTTCTGTTTGCTCCTACCCCCTGAAAGTAATCATTTATTTCTTGTTTATCCTACTAATATTTCCTTTTGCAAAAGGAAGCAAGTTCAGATAGATATAGATACGTGTATGTATGTGTTTGTACATATATATCTGTCCTTTCCTATCTGTACAGATGGTAGTATATACTCTGTTCTCTACCTTTCTTTTTTAGTTAAAAATATATCCTAGTCATCACTCCATTTGGTATATAGATATCATCCTCATTTTCATGAGTTATTTATAAACTTTTGCTGTTATGAATAATTCTGTGATGAATAACCTTGTGCATATTCCTTTTGTATTTTTTCCATTGTATCTTTTTAGACTCCTAGAAGTGAAATTGCAGGGTAAAAGAGTAAATTCACGTTTCATTTTGTTAGATATTGCAAAATTGTGCTCCCTAGGGGTTTATGTCATTTTGCAATTCCACCAGCAAAAAATAAGAATGCCTATTTCTCCACAGTCTTACCAGTGGAATGTGTGTATAAACTGTTGAACTTCTGCCAATCTGATAGACAGGAATTGGTATCTTTGTATAGGTTTAATTTGCATCTCTTTTATGAATGAGGCTGAACACCTTTTCATATATTTAGGAATCATTTGCCTTCCTTTTTTTCTCTGAGTTTTGTGTTCGTGTTTTCTGGTGTTTTTTTCCTTGATTTTTTGAAAGCTTTCTTTATATAATTTACTCATCTTGTGCCCTTCGTTTGTGATTTTGCGTACGTTATTTTTTTTTTTTTTTTGCCATGAAAAAGTAAGTTGGATCAATTAAATCCAATCTCTTCTGATTCACTCCATTCTGACATTAAATGCAAATGGAGCACTCTGTCCTGTGACCCTAACCACCAGAGCTAGGTCAGACCTCACAAGCTGAAGCACAGTCTTCCAGACTACCAAGTCTGCCCAAGACTTCAGTCACTAGCCGCAAGTTGGGAGGTCCCCATGACACTCTTACTTCTGGCTTGTTGGCTCCTACTACTCCATTGGGTTCAGTAATTGACTATAATGACTCATAGACTAAGAAAAGTGCTATACTTTTGATTACAGTTTTACTGTAGCAAAAAGGGTACAAATGAAGAAACACATAGGGCAAGGAATGAGAGGGTTCCCGGTACAGTGCTTCCATGTCTCAAAAAGGGACACATCACCCTTTTGAGCACCTTTGTCTTTCACTAACCAGGAAGCTTATGAAGATTCAGTGTCCAGAGCTTTTATATAAGGTTCTATTGCATTGGCCTGGTGGCATGGTGCTTAAGAGCTCAGCTGCTAACCAAAAGGCTGGCAGTTCGAATCCACAGTCTACTCCTTGGAAACCCTTTGGAGCAGTTCTACTCTGTCCTGTAGGGTCGCTATGAGTTGGAATCCTGTGGGCGGCAATGGGTTGTTACTACATTGGCATTATTGATTGAATCTGCCCACATAGTTGAACTCAACCTCCAGTCTGCCTCCTCTGAGGTCAGACTGGCCTGGCCAATCCCTACCCAAGAGTCATCTCATTAGCATAACCTGTCAGGCTGTTTGGGAGCCCTCATAGATAAGGAAGACACTTCAGTCACTCAGGAAATTCCAAGGGTTTAAAGATTACCTCTCAGGAGTCAAGGACTGAGTTGAACTACCCCCATAGGGCTTCCAAGGATGTAAATCTTTATGGAAGCAGAGTGCCACATCTTTCTCCTGCAGAGCAGCTTGTGGGTTGAAACCTCGACTTTTTCCGTTAGCATCCGTGTACTTAACCACTTCACCACCAGGCATCCCCGACAAGAAGGTTTTACATAGTTACATGTATTAGTCCCTTTTTATTGCCTCTAGATTTTTTTTTTAATTAATTTTTAATAAGCTTCAAGTGAACATTTACCATTCCAATCAGTCTGTCACATGTAGGTTTACATACATCTTACTCCCTTCTCCCACTTGCTCTCCCCCTATTGAGTCAGCCCTTTCAGTCTCTCATTTCGTGCAAATTTTGCCATCTTCTCTCTCTCTCTATCTTCCCATCCCCCTTCCAGTCAAGAGTTGTCAACACACTCTCCAGTGTCCAGCTGATTTAATTAGCTCACTCTTCATCAGTATCTCTCTCCTCCACACTGACCAGTCCTTTTCATGCCTGATGAGTTGTCTTCGGGGATGGTTCCTGTCCTGTGGCATCACAAGTTCTGGGGAGCATTGTCTCTGGGATTCCTCTAGTCGCAGTCATACCATTAGGTATGGTTTTTTTTATGAGAATTTGGGGTCTGTATCCCATTGGTCTCCTGCTCCCTCAGGAGTTGTCTGTTGTGCTCCCTGACAGTGCAGACATCGATTGTGGCCGGGCACCAGCTAGTTCTTCTGGTCTCAGGATAATGTAGGTCTCTGGTTCATGTGGCCCTTTCTGTCTCTTGGGTTCTTAGTTGTCGTGTGACCTTGGTGTTCTTCCTTTGCCTTTGCTCCAGGTGGGTTGAGACCAATTGATGTATCTTAGATGGCCGCTTGTTGGCATTTAGGACCCCAGGCGCCACAATTCAAAGTGGGATGCAGAATGTTTTCATAATAGAATTATTTTGCCAATTGACTTAGAAGTCCCCTCAAACCAAGTACCCCCGACCTCAGCCCCTGCTCCGCTGACCTTTGAAGCTTTCATTTTATCCCGGAAACCTCTTTGCTTTTAGTCCAGTCCAATTAGGCTGACCTTCCTTGTATTGAGTGTTGTCTTTCCCTTCACCCAAAGCAGTTCTTATCTACTGATTGATCAATAAAAAGCCCTCTCCCTCCCTCCCTCCCTCCCTCCCTCCCTCCCTCCCTCCCTCCCTCCCTCCCTCCCTCCGTTGTAACCACAAAAGTATGTGTTCTTCTCCGTTTTTTCTATTTCTCAAGATCTTATAATAGTGGTCTTATACAATATTTGTCCTTTTGCCTCTGACTCATTTCGCTCAGCATAATGCCTTCCAGATTCCTCCATGTTATGAAATGTTTCAGAGATTCGTCACTGTTCTTTATGGATGCGTAGTATTCCATTGTGTGAATATACCACAATTTATTTACCCATTCATCCGTTGATGGACACCTTGGTTGCTTCCAGCTTTTTGCTATTGTAAACAGAGCTGCAATAAACATGGGTGTGCATATATCTGTGTGAAGGCTCTTGTATCTCTAGGGTATATTCCGAGGATTGGGATTTCTGGGTTGTATGGTAGTTCTATTTCTAAGTGTTTAAGATAACGCCAGATGGATTTCCACAGTGGTTGTACCATTTTACAATCCCACCAGCAGTGTATGAGAGTTCCAATCTCTCCGCAGCCTCTCCAACATTTATTATTTTGTGTTTTTTGGATTAATGCCAGTCTAGTTGGTGTGAGATGGAATCTCATCATAGTTTTAATTTGCATTTCTCTAATGGCTAATGATCGGGAGCATTTTCTCATGTATCTGTTGGCTGCCTGAATATCTTCTTTAGTGAAATGTGTGTTCATATCCTTTGCCCACTTCTTGATTGGGTTGTTTGTCTTTTTGTGGTTGAGTTTTGACAGAATCATGTAGATTTTAGAGATCAGGCGCTGGTCTGAGATGTCATAGCTGAATATTCTTTCCCAGTCTGTAGGTGGTCTTTTTACTCTTTTGGTGAAGTCTTTAGATGAGCATAGGTATTTGATTTTTAGGAGCTCCCAGTTATCAGGTTTCTCTTCATCATTTTTGGTAATGTTTTGTATTCTGTTTATGCCCTGTATTAGGGCTCCTAGGGTTGTCCCTATTTTTTCTTCCATGATCTTTATCGTTTTAGTCTTTATGTTTAGGTCTTTGATCCACTTGGAGTTAGTTTTTGTGCATGGTATGAGGTATGGGTTCTGTTTCATTCTTTTGCTAATGGATATCCAGTTATGCCAGCACCATTTGTTAAAAAGACTATCATTTCCCCAATTGACTGACACTGGTCCTTTGTCAAATATCAGCTGCTCATACATGGATGGATTTATATCTGGGTTCTCAATTCCGTTGCATTGGTCTATGTGCCTGTTGTTGTACCAGTACCAGGCTGTTTTGACTACTGTGGCTGTATAATAGGTTCTGAAATCAGGTAGAGTGAGGCCTCCCACTTTCTTCTTCTTTTTCAGTAATGCTTTGCTTATCCGGGGGTTCTTTCCCTTCCATATGAAATTGGTGATTTGTTTCTCTATCCCCTTAAAATATGACATTGGAATTTGGATCGGAAGTGCGTTACATGTATAGATGGCTTTTGGTAGAATAGACATTTTTACTATGTTAAGTATTCCTATCCATGAGCAGGGTATGTTTTTCCACTTAAGTATGTCCTTTTGAATTTCTTGTAGTAGAGCTTTGTAGTTCTCTTTGTATAGGTCTTTTACATCCTTGGTAAGATTTATTCCTAAGTATTTTATCTTCTTGGGGGCTACTGTGAATGGTATTGATTTGGTTATTTCCTCTTCGGTGTTCTTTTTGTTGATGTAGAGGAATCCAAGTGATTTTTGTATGTTTATTTTATAACCTGAGACTCTGCCAAACTCTTCTATTAGTTTCACTAGTTTTCTGGAGGATTCCTTAGGGTTTTCCATGTATACGATCATGTCATCTGCAAATAGTGATAGCTTTAGTTCCTCCTTGCCAATCTGGATACCCTTTATTTCTTTGTCTAGCCTAATTGCCCTGGCTAGGACTTCAAGTACGATGTTGAATAAGAGTGGTGATAAAGGGCATCCTTGTCTGGTTCCTGTTCTCAAGGGAAATGCTTTCAGGTTCTCTCCATTTAGAGTGATATTGGCTGTTGGCTTTGCATAGATGCCCTTTATTATGTTGAGGAATTTTCCTTCAATTCCTATTTTGGTAAAAGTTTTTATCATAAATGGGTGTTGAACTTTGTCAAATGCCTTTTCTGCATCTATTGATAAGATCATGTGGTTTTTATCTTTTGTTTTATTTATATGATGGATTACATTAATGGTTTTTCTGATATTAAACCAGCCTTGCATACCTGGTATAAATCCCACTTGATCAGGGTGAATTATTTTTTTGATGTATTGTTGGATTCTATTGGCTAGAATTTTGTTGAGGATTTTTGCATCTATATTCATGAGGGATATAGGTCTAAAATTTTCTTTTTTTGTAATGTCTTTACCTGGTTTTGGTATCAGGGAGATGGTAGCTTCATAGAATGAGTTGGGTAGTATTCCATCTTCTTCTATGCTTTGAAATACCTTCAGTAGTAATGGTGTTAAGTCTTCTCTGAAGGTTTGGTGGAACTCTGCATTGAAGCCGTCTGGGCCAGGACTTTTTTTTGTTGGAAGTTTTTTGATTACCATTTCAATCTCTTTTTTTGTTATGGGTCTATTTAGTTGATCTGCTTCTGAATGTGTTAGTTTAGGTAGGTAGTATTTTTCCAAGAATTTATCCATTTCTTCTAGGTTTTCAAATTTGTTAGAGTACAATTTTATGTAGTAATCTGAAATGATTCTTTTAATTTCATTTGGCTCTGTTGTGATGTGGTCTTTCTCGTTTCTTATTCGGGTTATTTGTTTCCTTTCCTGTATTTCTTTAGTCAGTCTAGCCAATGGTTTATCAATTTTGTTAATTTTTTCAAAGAACCAGCTTTTGGCTTTGTTAATTCTTTCAATTGTTTTTCTGTTCTCTAATTCATTTAGTTCAGCTCTAGTTTTTATTATTTGTTTTCTTCTGGTGCCTGATGGGTTCTTTTGTTGCTCACTTTCTATTTGTTCAAGTTGTTGGGGCAGTTCTCTGATTTTGGCTCTTTCTTCTTTTTGTATGTGTGCATTTATCGATATAAATTGGCCTCTGAGAACTGCTTTTGCTGTGTCCCAGAGGTTTTGATAGGAAGTATTTTCATTCTCGTTGCTTTCTAAGAATTTCCTTATTCCCTCCTTGATGTCTTCTATAACCCAGTCTTTTTTCAGGAGGGTATTGTTCATTTTCCAAGTATTTGATTTCTTTTCCCTAGTTTTTCTGTTATTGATTTCTAGCTTCATTGCCTTGTGGTCTGAGAAGATGCTTTGTAATATTTCGATGTTTTGGATTCTGCAGAGATTTGTTTTATGACCTAATATGTGGTCTATTCTAGAGAATGTTCCATGTGCACTAGAAAAGAAAGTATATTTTGCAGCAGTTGGGTGGAGAGTTCTGTATAGTCAATGAGGTCAAGTTGGTTGATTGTTGTAAGTAGGTCTTCCGTGTCTCCATTGAGCTTCTTACTGGATGTCCTGTCCTTCTCCGAAAGTGGTGTGTTGAAGTCTCCTACTATAAATGTGGAGGTGTCTATCTCACTTTTCAATTCTCTTAAAATTTGACTTATGTATCTTGCAGCCCTGTCATTGGGTGCGTAAATATTTAATATGGTTATGTCTTCCTGATCAATTGTCCCTTTTATCATTATATAGTGTCCTTCTTTATCCTTTGTGGCGGATTTAAGTCTAAAGTCTATTTTGTCAGAAATTAATATTGCTACTCCTCTTCTTTTTTGCTTATTATTTGCTTGATATATTTTTTTCCATCCTTTGAGTTTTAGTTTGTGTCTCTAAGTCTAAGGTGTGTCTCTTGTAGGCAGCATATAGATGGATCGTGTGTCTTTATCCAGTCCGTGACTCTCTGTCTCTTTATTGGTGCATTTAGTCCATTTACATTCAGCATAATTATAGATAAATAAGTTTTCAGTGCTGTCATTTTGATGCCTTTTCATGTGTGTTGTTGGCCATTTCATTTTTGCACATGCTTTTTTGTGCTGAGACGTTTTTCTTAGTAGCTTGTGAGATCCTCATTTTCATAATGTTTAACTTTATGTTTGCTGAGTCGTTATGTTTTTCTTGGCTTTTTTCTTGAGTTATGGGATTGATATTCCTTTTTGTGGTTACCTTATTATTTACCCCTATTTTTCTAAGTAAAAACCTAACTTGTATCGTTCTATATCGCCTTGTATCACTCTCCATCTGGCAGTTTAATGCCTCCTATATTTTAGTCCCTCTTTTTGATTATTGTGATCGTTTATCTATTGATTTCCATGATTTCCTGTTATGTGTATTATTTTGTTTATTTATTTATTTTTTAGAATTAATCTTAATTTGTTTGTTTTTGTGCTTTCCCTATTTGAGTTGCGTTGATATCAGGACGTTCTGTTTTGTGACCTTGTATTGTGCTGGTACCTGATATTATTGGTCATCAGGCCAAACAATCTCCTTTAGCATTTCTTGCAGTCTTGGTTTAGTTTTTGCAAATTCTCTAAACTTGTGTTTATCTGTAAATATCTTAATTTCTCCTTCATATTTCAGAGAGAGTTTTGCTGGATATATGATCCTTGGTTGGCAGTTTTTCTCCTTCAGTGCTCTGTATACGTCGTCCCATTCCCTTCTTGCCTGCATGGTTTCTGCTGAATAGTCTGAACTGATTCTTATTGATTCTCCCTTGAAGGAAACCTTTCTTTTCTCCCTGGCTGCTTTTAAAATTTTCTGTTTGTCTTTGGTTTTAGCGAGTTTGATGATGTCTTGGTGTTTTTCTTTTTGGATCAATCTTAAATGGGGTTCGATGAGCATCTTGGGTAGATATCCTTTAGTCTTTCATGATGTCAGGGAAGTTTTGTGTCCAGAGTTCTTCAACTATTTTCTCTGTGTTTTCTGTCCCCCCTCCCTGTTCTGGGACTCCAGTCACTCGCAAGTTATCCTTCTTGATAGATTCCCACATGATTCTTAGGGTTTCTTCATTTTTTTTTTAATTCTTTTATCTGATTTTTTTTCAGCTATGTTGGTGTTGATTCCCTGGTCCTCAAGAAGTCCCTGTCTACATTATAATTGCTCGAGTCTGCTCCTCTGACTTTCTATTGCGTTGTCTAATTCTGTAATTTTATTGTTAATCTTTTGGATTTCTACATGCTGTCTCTCTTTGGATTCTTGCAACTTATTAATTTTTCCACTATGTTCTTGAATAATCTTTTTGAGTTCTTCAACAGTTTTATCAGTGTGTTCCTTGGCTTTTTCTGCAGTTATCCTAATTTCATTTGTGATATCTTTAAGCATTCTGTAAATTAGTTTTTTATATTCTGTATCTGATAATTCCAGGATTGTATCTTCATTTGGGAAAGATTTTGATTCTTTTGTTTGGGGGGTTGGAGAAGCTGTCATGGTCTGTTTCTTTATGTGGTTTGATATGGACTGCTGTCTCCGAGCCATCACTGGGAAACTAGATTTTCTAGGTAATCAGATATAAAAAAATGCAGTCAGATCCCTATCTCAATTCTCCCTCTGGCTCAGGGTATTCGGATGTTAATGGAGCCGCCTGGGGAGGGTGGGGGAGGGATCAGAGAGCTAGGAGTGTAGCACCACAGAATATAGAGCTGATCCCTGCATTCACGCTCCACCCCCGTCCGCCAAAATCCTGGCGGGACGGCTCCCCGGCTGGGACGCTACTCTCCCCGCTCCGATACCCGTCACTTCCTCCCAGGGACTTCTCCCTCCAGTGCGCCACACCACTCGCGCGAACTGGGTGGGCGTCTCCCGCACGAACGGGTGGGCCCGCCCCCGGGGTCTATTCAGGGGAATATAATTGGACCCTGCGCTCACGTCCCGCCCACGCGCGCCCGAACCCCAGTGGGACAGCTCCCCTGCTGGGACGCTGCTTTCCCCGCTCCGAGACCTGTCACTTCCTTCCGGGGACTTGTCCCTCCGGTGCGCCGCACCGCTCACGCGAACTGGGTAGGCGTCACCCGCACGACCAGGTGGTGCCTCTAGATTTTGAGTGTCTTGGAAAAGATTCCCTGATTCCTTACTGTAGGAATTTCTCTTAATAAGTCACTCATATTTTTTTTCTAGTACTTAAAAGACTTCATTTTTTACATTTAGGCCTCTAACCTGTTTGGAATTTAATTTGGAGTTTGTTGTGAAGCATAGATCTAAAACTGTCCCCCAAATAACTACCATTTGCCCCACCATCATTTATGAAAAAGTCTAGTTTTTCTCCAATGATTTGATGTGACATTTGTAGAATATACCAAGCTTCCCCACATATTTAGTTTTGTGTTTGGACTTTCTGTGATGTTCCATTAGTCCATATCATGTATCCATGTGCTGTTTTACTCATAAAGACTTAGAGTTGTAGCGCCGTTCTGTAATCTGCCCCACCCCTACCACTACCACCACCACCTTTTTCAGGGTGTTCATAGATATTCTTGCTTGTCTTTAGAATCACTTTAAAATCAACTCCTGTAACTAGAGAAAAAATTGTGTTTTTATTGGGGTTTTATTGAATATTTATATTAACTTAGAGAAAACTGATGGCTTTATAATGTTGAATCATCCTGTCCATGAACAAGGTTTGTCTTTCTCTGTGTTCTGATCATTTTTTGAGGGTGTATGGGGAGACTGGAATTTAGATGGCTGCCATTATCTTTTGAGAACCTGAAATTCCAACCTTTAAATATTTTGCACCAAGTTTCTTGGTAACTATTAAGTTGAACCACGTAAAATACTGATTTTTATAACTGAAGAACTGTTGAATATTGGCAGTTTTATGATTCTACCTAAGAGGTTTGTGTGGTTTTTTTTACCTAATAGAAAGGTAGCAAGCTTTTCACTCTTGTGTTTCATGCCTTAGTTGAAATTTTACATGATAGGAACTTTATTTAAGTATTAAGTCCAAGTTGATAAAGGGTACATCTTTTATCACTTTTCTTGAGGTGTAATTCACATACAATAAAATGCACCCATCCTAATGTTCAGTTCAATAGGTATTGAAAATGGTTTACACTAATGTAACCACCACCGCTCTTTAAGATATACCATATTTTTACACAAATAATGCACATGTTGCACTTTTTTTTTTTTGCAAACCACAAACTGCCTTGTGCATTATTTTCCTAGGTGCATTATATGTATTGACGCATTATTTGCAAAAAAGTCCAGTAGAATGTTTCCATCACTCCAAAAAGCTCCCTTGTACCCCTTTAACAGTGAGCCCCACCCACAACCCAGGCAACCACTAAACTGCTGTCTTTCATTAAATTAGATTTGTAAAGGCCACATTTTTAAATTGACTTATGGGCCATACATGATCTGAAGCTTCCTTACCTCTCCAGTCTTACCTGGCTACCTTTCCTCTCCATGTGTGTGCTGGTCACAAGGCCTTTTCACGTGTGAGTCCATCCGTCATTTTCTTCCCTGGCCCTTTAAACTTCTCATGTCCTGAACTGAGTACATTTCTCCAGGATCCATGCTGTTTTTCTCTTCTATACCTTTGTTCATGCTATTTTCTCTGCCTGAAAAGCACTCCTCTCCTCAAGTAAATCATTCCTTGCCTGATTTATTCCTACTCCTCTTTCTAAAATCAGTTCATATTACACCCCCTATGGGAAGCTTTTCCTGAGTTTGTCAGCTCTTGGATTGGGTTAGGTGTTTTTAATATATATATATATATTTGTGTGTGTGTGTGTGTGTATATATATATAGTTTTTTTGGGTGGTGTATATATATACACAAATATGTATATAGATGTATATAGTTATACATAATATAATGTATCTGGGCTTTATCTCTGTCAACTGTATTTTCTTTGTTGTTATATAATTATTTGTCTTCCTCACTAGTCAGCTCTTTGAGGGCAGCAACTATGTCTTCAACTTGTTTTCTCATGACCCTAATAAATGTTTAATAGTTATGAGTTTCAACTTTTATATATAATTAAAACTTTAACTCTTGTATGTAATGTAATAAAGCTAAATCTAAATACCAAAAAAAAAAAACCAAACCTGCTGCCGTCGAGTCGATTCCGACTTATAGCGACCCTATAGGACAGAGTAGAACCACCCCATAAATCTACATAGGTTAAGTTAAATAAGTCTTAAATAATAAGTAGTAAGAAAAACTGAAGTTGGGCCAATGGCATGCTATAAATGTAAGAGAGAAGCGGGCATTGTTCCCTGAGACCCTAGTTCTACTTGCAGAAACCAGTTTTAAATTAATTCTCACTGTTCATTCCCTCTGCTTTTGGAACTTCTCTAAGTAGTATCTTTGGAAAAAAAAAAATCTAGCTTTTGTTCAAAGCATGAGCTATACATAATAATAATGCTATTTATTTTCAGAATCTAAAGGTAAAGAAAATTTGCTCAGGATTTATTCTCCTTAACTTTAAGTAGCTTTGATAAGTATGTCAATCCATTGTTTTCAAGGGTATAGCTCTTGTCAAATTGTAAGCTCTTCAAGGGCCAGAGCTAGGTCTCGTTAGTCTTTTTTTCCTTGAAGTTCCTATAGCTTTTATAGCTAATGAATGTTCAAGTTGATTCTATGGCTCATTTTTGTTATCCCATTTACTTAGTTATTAGATGATACCCTCCTTTTTTTTTTCCTTCCTATTGCTGTCGAGTTGATTCCGACTGGTAGCGACCCTATAGGACAGAGTAGAGCTGCCCCCATCACTGTGCAACCACAGGCTCTAATACCCTACTATAAAAACAAACAAAAAAAAAAAACCCGTTGCCATCGAGTCGATTCCGACTCACAGCGACCCTATAGGACAGAGTAGAACTGCCCCATAGAGTTTCCAAGGAGCGCCTGTTGGATTTAAACTGCCAACCTACTATAAGATCTTATACTCACCCTAAAATTTTATTAGGTACATTATAAATACTAAGAAAATTATTTGATAATACATGCCAGTCATCAGTTTCTGGTTCTGGATAGCAGCCTGATATGGGCTAACGTATGTGAGCTTAAAATGATACATCTTGAAAAATCTGCATTTTAGTAGTATAAGAATTGGGACAAGCAGGAATGGTCTGATAAACAGGAATAATTTCCAAGTGGTATAAACACTATTATATTGAAGGAAACCCTGGTGGTATAGTGGTTGAGAGTTCAGCGGCTAACCAAAAGCTTGGCAGTTCGAATCCACCAGGCGCTCCTTGGGAACCCTGTGAGGCAGTCCTATTCTGTCCTGTAGCGTTACTATGAGTCAGAGTCGACTTGACAGCAACGGGTTTATTGTGTTCAAACCCTGTTCTGTTTGAAGGTATACCTTCACAATGTGATGTCATTTCTGCATGAACTAGATTTGTATATGCCCCTGTCAGAGCAAATAAAAAGATAAATGTTCACTTAATATGTTGACCACCTGACTTTAATATAAGCCAGGAGAGATGTCAAAAACAAGTGTTTGGTTATGGCTCAAACTACTATCTTTCTGGATGCATTACTGAATTGCAGAGTTATCTAAGCCTTGTTAAAGGAAGTTATGTTTTAGTTAAGTTTAAGTTAGGAATGAAGTTTAGAAAAACATATGGGCACATCTGTATTCTTTAAAAAATTTTTTACTTGTTGAAGATGGGCTATTACTCTTTGATGTATAGTAATTTAAAAGATTTGAAAGTGTTACAAAGTCATCAAACTTATCTTTACTTGATATTTTCAAAATAAAACCCAGCGATCAAACCCATTTCCATCGAGTCAATTCTGACTCATAGCCACCCTATAGGACAGAGTAGAAATGCCCCATAGGGCTTCCAGGGAGCGCCTGGTGGACTCAAACTGCCGATCTCTTGGTTAGCCGCTGTAACTTTTAATGTTTGCACCACCAGGGCTCCCATTTTCAGAATTCTTTAATTTGAAAGTTTCCCATCTCGATTAATAAAGGCTAATCGTTTTTTATTTTATTTTATATTCATACCCAGGATCTGAAAATATAACTTTATTTTGCCTTGTAGTGTATGCAGAGAATATTTTCAAAACGGTGGGAAGAGAAAAGCACTTGAGAAAGATGAAAAAAGAGCTGTACTCGCCACTAAGACCACTTCAGCCTTAAATACGCATGAGTCTTCTAAACTTGAAGGTCATTTAACCAACCTCAGCTTTACAAACCCTGAATTTATAACTGAGTAAGTATACTTTTTCTAGTTCAATTATTGGCATTATCCTGGATAGCTATGGTAATGTGAAATAGTGTAATAGTTTACATCAAGTAGTGGGCAGTATGCTTGTTCCTCCAGTAATTTGTTAATATTATTTGATAGAAAACTAGCGTACTTTTTAAGGAATATCTGGAACTAGTGGTTCTATAACTTAGGTTGTCCTCCCTAAAAATAAGAAAGAATATTAAATGTTAAAGTAATGATTTTTATGGCTGGCAATACAAGGAATCAGAAGAGTAAAAGCCAATTAAATGATGTATTGTTTAAATTGGCTATATAGTAACTAAGACATTGCAAGAAAAGGAAAAGAAAAAGTGGAAGACTTAATAGAACGAATTGCCATTATTTTATTGTCAAAATAATTATTTTATGCACATAGGCACAAATTTTATTTTATAAGCCCATGAGTATTATAATCTAATTAATTATTAGCAGTATTAAAATACTTTATATACCCTAGTGCCAGAATGATTTGCAGTACCAAGTAATTTTTTTTATTAATCTCTTGAAAATGCTAAACTTGAATAATTCTAGAAATATTCTTGATAGGCAGTGAAAGCTAACCATGAAAATGAAAGTCTTAAAACAATTCCAAATTCATAAGTGTAGCATTACCTGTGGTTAATTTGATTTTAAACCATGTTGAAAGTATTCTTGTTAGTTATAGGCAATTTCATTTAAAAATTGACATACCCTTGATTAGCTCAGTAGGAAAAGACAAGGCATGTTTTTTGCTTCTGTTCAAAAGTTACCAAAAAGCTTATAAAGCATAAAGACTTACTAAACATCCTATAACTCAGATATTACAAACACTTTAAATTTTTTAAAAATGTTGACCAATATAAAAAAATTGTATACCTATAATTCTATCAAAGACAGGTACAAATGGAAAGTATCAACTCTAGAATTTCTATTTGGTTCTTTTTTTATAGTCTCTATTTCTTTATTAAAAAAATTTTTTTTTATTTATTGAGATTCCATATTTGCTGATTCATTGCAATCATATTTTCCTTTAATTTTTTTAAACAAGGTTTTCTTTAATTCTTTGGACTTATTTATAATAGCTGCTTTGAAACTCTCAGTTTGGATTTTTTACCCAAGGAGATTGGTGATAGTAGTGCTTGTGGGGTTTTTTTTAGCAATGTGCCTGAACTTAATCTGTGGAATCTGTCTCCCTCATATTGTGCACATGCTGATGTCTATGCTCAGATTTTTTTAATTGCTTTTTTTTTTTTTGGCTGCTTTTGTAGGATTTGCCCCACGTCTACGTGGCTTAGTGGTCAAACAATGAATGATATGTTAGAGGTTACACTCAAACACCGCAAGCTAGTAAGGCTTCCACACTCTGCCAGTGGATGTGTTGGCTGGGAATTGCATTTAAAATTCAGTCAGTTTTCAAGCCTGCCTTACCTTTTTCTTTCCACCAGGCCCTCTTGGATCTTCCCTGTATATTTGCGTGATGTGGTCACATGAAGAGTTTATCTAGCCCTTCAATGCCTCTCTCATTTCTAGAATCTTTCTGTTAAATTTCTAACTAGCTTTCTAGTCTGCAGCTCAACTCAACAGACTGCAACCTGAGGCTAACAGAATGGCAGACTTTCCCTGTTTGTTTCCTGCCACGTTTGCTACTTTTACTGACAAAACTCTGTAGATTTTTCACCATTTGCTCCAACGCAAGTTAGCCCCTCCAGTGGGGCAACTGCTGTTTTTCAAAGGTAGCCCCTGTCCTGGCAGAACTTCCATATCTACTGAGCAGCGGGTGGGGGTGATGAGAGCTGCTTCAGGCAAGAACAATGCAGATCTCCACTGGTTTTACCCTAAGGTCAGCTGGTTTGCATGAATAAACACTTCTCAACTTACTTGCCTTTGTTTGAGCCAAGTGGTTGTTTTTGACAATTTTGTCCAGTTTTATAGCTGTTTCTTGAGATGTGGGTTTGCCAACCTCTTTACTCTACCATAGCTGGAAATCCCTGTCTCTGGTTTAGTTTTGAAGGAGAAAAATTAGTTCTCCTAATATTAAGATAACTGCGTTTCCCTCCCTAATTCATCTTGTACATAAATATTTGTGATTGACACAAAATAACTACTTACTTTGCTGTCTTTTTAAAAATCTTTTTTTTTTTTAAAGTTGCAGTAAACAAAAAGAATGTAGTTTAAAGACACTGAACCAGCCTTCCCATTTCCCAATCTGAAGTAACATTGACGGACTCCCAGCTGATTGATTGTATAAACGTGATTTGAGATTAATCAGATCTATATTACAGGATTTAGTTATGCTTTAGCTGCTAATCTTGAAGAAAAATCTAAGATTAAGGAGGAAACTGGAGAATTTATCTAGTTGCCAGACACTGTTGCTTTTTGATAATGATTTTTGTAAGAAAATGTCCAAGAACTACAGTTTTAAAGCTGTGCTTCCACGTGTAATTACTAAATCTGTGCTAAATTTGTTTACCTCCTTTTTTGCTACGTCCTGCAAATGAACTCTGAAAGCACCCAAAGCTACAATGTTTGAAGTCATTTCAGGCTGGTTTTGGTTTTCCCCCAAACAGTACTTTATTGTTCAAAGTGTTGAGCCCAGCAGTGTAGAGATTTTGCAAGGGCTCAGTACAAGGTGGTGCCCTCTTTTCTGAAGGAGAATATGATGGAAAGAATCTTGCTTGATTACATTGTTGTTTTGTTGGAAATTTAGGTTGTTTAATTTCTCACAATTGTTTCAGCTCAGCATTAAACCTCTTTGTGCTTGAATTTTTATGTCTTTAAAATAGATTCCCAGAAGTGGATTTCTGGGTTGAAGAGTATAAATGGTTCTAGGCTCTTACACATACTACTGAATTTACTTTTGGGGAAGATTATACTAATTCCATTACCTCTAGCAGTATAAGTACCTATTTTGCCAAAACTCACCAGCATTGGGTATTTTCATTTTTATTAACATGATGTAATAAAATGGCATCCTATTGTGTTAATGTGCATTTCTAACAGATACATAAAATGCAATAAGAAACGGTAAATTTATAACCTAAAAGAAAGGAAAATAATATGAAATTAGAAAAGTAAAATGCATTCTATGAAGTTCTAGTACCTACCATGGCAGAAGCATGGCACGTGTGCTCTCATTATACTTTTACGTATATAATTGGTTATAGGATCATTTCTACAGAACCTGGATTTGGCCTTAGAATCTTTTTACACAGCACTCTTAAGAAGCCATTGTCAGTCAGTATAATGGAAGAAGCTCTTCCATTCAGTCCTATTACTCTTGCTATAAGTAGGACTACAGTTTTGGCTCTAATTTTCTTAGCAGCTAAGGCAAAGCTGTGAATCAGGATCATTTCTTTTTTTTTTTTTCGGGAATTGTCTGTTAATGTCTATAAACAACATGGAGCAGCGTCTTACCTCCTCTAACTTCACCCAGCAGGATGGCAAAACTGACCAATCTGTTTGGTGGGCCACAATTACTCTGTCTGCACAGCCCCTCCCATTCACCTGGTGGGAGTTAAATGACCGTGGAGTCTTGATCATCTAGTGCTGCTATAACAAATACCACAAGTGGATGGCTTTAACAAAGACAAATTTATTCTCTCAGTCCAGTAGGCTAGAAGTCCGAATTCAGGGCTCCAGCTCCAGGGGAAGGCTTTCTCTCTCTCTGTTGGCTCTGGAGGAAGGTCCTTGTCATCAGTCTTCCCTTGGTCTGGGAGCATCTCAGCACAGGAACCTCAGGCCCAAAGGACACACTCTGCTTCCGGCACTACTTTCTTGGTGGTACGAGGTCCCCACTCTTTGCTTGTTTCCCTGTCCTTTTATCTCTTGTAAGATAAAAGGTGGTACAGACCACACCCCAGGGAAATCCCCTTTATATTGGATCAGGGATGTGACCTCAGCAAGGGTGTTACATCCCACCCTAATCCTCTTTAACCCCAGAGAGAGGTTATGATTTATTTAAAAAAAAAAAAAAAAATGATTTATTACACATAGGAAAATCACAAAATGGAGGGCAACCACACGATACTGGGAATCATGGCTTAGCCAAATTGATGCACATGTTTTTGGGTCACAGTTCAATCCATGACACATGGTGAGAAAGGCTACATGTAAGAAATCCTCCGCACTGCAATGTCATTTGCCCACTTAAACGTTGGTGTCTTAAGTGTTTGTTTTTATCAATTTGTACAAGTTCTTTATGTACTCAGGATATTAACTTGATATTTATAGTTCTTGGAATAGAAACTTAGCACATGCTTCATGGACGAATGGAAGGAAGGAAGGACATATTTAGGACAGTAGAATCATGTTTTTAATAATCTACTTGAGACTCAGTTGGCTGTTTTAGAAAAAGGGGAGGGAAGGGGTGGTGGCATTGAGTCAAAGGAAGGCATTGAGTCAAAGGAAGAACTGTAAGGAGTATGAGATGGTCACGGACAATGCAAGGGTCTTACTACAGGCCTTATATCCATTCTTCCATAGGATGTAAGATACTGGACGTATTCTCAGAAAGTTTGTGACAGAATGTGATACATGATGGTATATAATATCTAATAAAGAGGACCTGATTAGAAAAAGTAATTAGAACTAGTTTGAAATTCATTCTGTATTAATCATTGTATTGGTTTATATACATAAAGTTGAACCTGAAAATAAAATTCTTCACTTACTTTGCTGAAGTGTTAGTAAGATAAAATGTTTCCTTTAATGTTTTTCAGCATTTAACATAGTATTTATGTTGTGATTACAAATACTAGATCTCGAGCTTAAGTAATAGTGTCAAGATATT
This sequence comes from Loxodonta africana, assembly GCF_030014295.1. Classification (NCBI taxonomy): domain Eukaryota; kingdom Metazoa; phylum Chordata; class Mammalia; order Proboscidea; family Elephantidae; genus Loxodonta; species Loxodonta africana. The sequence continues at coordinate 36,687,956 of NC_087349.1, forward strand.
AAGTCCCTTTTAAGCCGTGTATGTTCTGATTTTTTAAAGGTATTTATGTAGAAATAGTGCTTATTACCGGTTCTAAAATGTGAACAATGGGCAGTTGCTCTTTTCTAAAAAGTGATGGAGATGGTTCCTTTCCCAAGATTAGCACTAGCTCAGAGAATGACCTTGGGCAAATATCTAACATTCTCAAGTTTCCTTTTTATTTTTTTCTGAAAAAAATAAAATAATAGTGTACAATTTTCTAGCTATTAAAAAATATGGGAAGAAGTATAAATAAAAACCTTGAAACTCTGAGCGTCTTTCTGATAATGGCCTCAAGTACTGGATGTTGAGAATGAAAGTGGTGATTGTATAGGTTAGAAACATCATTTGGATAATCTTCGTTAGAAGAATACCGTGATTCAGACTTCTATAGTCTGAATATATATAAGGGAAAATGATGGCTACAAAGTATTTTCTAACTAAAGAAATTTCATCCGGGGATTCTTAAAGTAAGTGGTTTTCCATAGTAAAAGATTTAAAGCATTCCAAAAACATTCTCTTAAAGTTAGTATATAAGATCCTTGATATAGTTCTGTGTACTATGCCCCCAACTGTTGATTTACTATTTAAAACAAATTGTTTATTATTTTAATAACTAGAATTGAATTCAGTTAGACCTAATGAACTATAAAGCTAATATATGAAGTTATAGAAAGATAATTTAGAAAATGGAGTCTTCAGTGTTTTGTTTTAACTAACAAATTACTATTTCCTAATGGTTACCTAAAGCCTAAAATGCTTCCTGGAACAAATGTCAATGAATGTTTTTCATTTTAGGGGGTCAGCAGAACCATGTGCTATTACCTATGTTTTGGGGCTTAATGGCAATTTAGAGGTTATTGACAATCAACTTCTTCCATATTCTTCTCTTTATTCCTGCAGTCTTATCTTAAAAGAAAAAAAAAATTCTTCATCTTAATTTATGTGCTCTTATAGCCTATTCTTTTATCAGTCCATTTACATGTTCTTTCATAATAGCAGGACATTTTCTTTTCTCTGCCTGTCTCTAAAATGTTGGTCCTGGGCTCCCTAATGTTCACACTCAGCATATCCCACCTGACCAGCCTAATTCAGTCCTGTAGTTTGGGATACCATTAATATGCTGATGATTCTAAGAATATCTGTATCTTTAGTTCAGACCTCCAAATATCTAGTTGCCTACCAAATATCTTTATGTGAGATAGACTGGTGTCATGGTGAGCTAATTGTCTCCCCTTTCCTACCCTTGAACCACTCAAATCTGTTCCTCCTGCAGTGTTTCATTAAATCCATCTTTATGCTCGAGATAGAAAACTGGATTTATTCTTGACTGCTTCACCTATCTCACTTCCCACACCTAGTTAATCACCAAGTCCTACTATCAGTTCTCAGTTCTCAATATTTCTTTAGTCCATTTACTTTGCTCTATCCTCATCTGTCACCAGGAGTATAGCAGTAGGCTCCTACTTTCAGTCTTCCTCCAGTCAATTCTCCACAGTTCAGCCTGAGAGATTTTTATGAAACACAAACCTGATAATGTCAATTCTCTTACTTAAAAATTTTTGGTGATTTCTCATTGTCCTTAAGATAACAGTCTAAGCTCCTTAACATTAAAAAGTCTGTGACTGACCTTTGCCTCTCTCCTTTCTCAATACTTTTTTTTTAACTGTGTGATTCAGTAATATGGATCTCTCTTTTATTCCTGTAGAATTCTAGCTGTTACCTGCTGTTTTGTTTTTTTTTTTTTCCCCTGCCTAGAATATTCTCTTAAACCCATGATCTATCCCCTCCACTTAAATAATTTCTTGTTCATCTTTAGATATTGTCTTCAACATTAAACTTCCTCAAGAAGAACTTTCTTTACTCCTAGACTCAGTATCAACAATAGGACATACTCCTCTAACACAGTAGGTCTCAAAGCATGGTTCGTGGACTGGAAGTCTCTGAAACTCTTTGAGGGGGAGTCTGTGAATTGAAAATCTTTCCATATTCATACTAAGATATTACCTGCCTTTTTCACAGTGTTTCATTTGTAATGATGGTTGAAATGTAAAGTGACGGATAAAACTGCTGGCATCTTAGCACAGATCAAGGCAGTGGCGTCAGACTATGCTAATAGTGTTGTATTCTTCACCATAAACTCACAGTTAAGGGGGAAAAAAAAAGTTTCACTTTAAGAATGTTGTTGATAAAGCAGTAAAAATTATTAACTTTTATTGAATCTGAACTCTTGAGTAACAGTCTTTTTAATAGGATGTGTGGATAAATGGAAAGTACACACAAAGTACTTCTCCATACTAGAGCATTATGACTGTCCAAATATTTTCTGTTTAACTGAACATCAAAAATATAAAGCAGTGTCATGTTTTGGAAAATATTATCTTTCATAAAATGTTATTTATGTTAGCATGTGATAATTTTATTATTGCTTTTTTAAATGAATTAATATTTTTTAAATTTTCAGTTATAATTTCTAATATGGTAAATATCAATACATATAATTCATATAAACAAAAGCTCTTTGAAGTCCTTGTTAGTTTTTAAGTTTGTAGAGGGATTCTGAGACCAAAAGTTTTAAAACCCCAGCTCTAACACATGGTACTTATTCTAATTCTCATCAGTTTACTCTTACTTGTTAATGGTCTGTCTTTCCTCTTAGATGAAGGTGTAAACTCTGTGAAGGTAAAGTCCACATCTGCTTTGTGGATAACTCAGCTCCTAGCGTAGTGCTAACATATGTATATACTAAAATACTAGACCCTCAATAAATGCTTGTTAAAGTAATGGATTCAGCAAGCATGTATTGGTTATTAGCATAGGCTCAGTGTAAAAGGTTGCAAAATAAATAGGGGATGATTCTTAACTCTCTTGTGTTACATCTTCCATTTGTGATGATGTTATGTCTAATGAGCCATGTATGCTTGCTTAAAATCAGCAAGAGACTTTTAACAGGAATGTAAGGGATGTGCTATGAAAGTCAGAGAAATTAATGATCATTTTTTTGCAGGAAGATTTAATGAATTTTTCACAGAGCTGTCATTTGAGCTAAGCCTCAAAGGATGAGTAGGAAAGGAGAGAGGGCTTAATAGTGAGAAGAAAAAGATGAACAAAGATACAAAAGCACATTGTGTTTTTAGAAAACAGTGACTAACACAGTAGATTGAGTCTTAGGTAATAAAACACCTTTATTTTTCCATTGTTTCTACAGAAGATGGGAAGCCCTCCTAGTTCTTGAGAAAAGAAATAATATCTTTTTAGGGGAGGTCCTGTATATGGTATGGATTGGAAGCTACTCTAACAGAGAGACCAGTTGCAATTGAGACTGTATACCAGGGTAGGGCCAGAGAGAAGATGAGTACAAGAGACATTGCAAAGTTATAAAACCCAGTTGAGGGAGGGAAATAGGTTCTACTAACCATAGCATCAGCTTATGGAGTAGGTGATTTATGGGGTAGAATATGAGAAGAGTTTTAAGGAATGGGAAAGTAATTAGTAGTTTTGGATAAGTTGAGTTTGAAGGTTATTTCCAGGACTTCTGTGTCAAAATGTCTATCTAGCATATTGTTGAAAATGTGAGTCTGGAGCTCAGAAATGAGTTCAAAAGTCAGAAATAACAGATACAGAACTTAGATCTGGAAGGGCTGTTTTCATTGGTGGAGCCACATGATAACATCAGATTGATCTGAAGAAAGATAGTAGAGTAGAAAAAGAAGGAAAGAGAAACCTCAACTGTGGTGCTATGGGGAATGCTTTACATCTAAGGAAGAGGAAGCCACACTGAGCATGAAGAGTTGCAGCCTAATCATCAGGAAGATGCAGACTGAAAGGATGTTTTTGGATTTAACAATTAAGAGGTCATTAACCTTGAGAGAATTTTGTGTAGTGTTAAGGGTAGCAGCTAAATTTCAGTGCTTTGAGAATTTTATAGAGTAATGATACTCTTAAGAGAAGCGTGATAGTGAGTGAAAAGGTTAAGATAAGATAATGTTTTGAGGGAAATTTGGAACAGTTCTGCCCTAGCAACTGGAACACACATTTTATTTTGTACATGCAAGTCTGTATAGAGTAAAATTTTATTATCGCGAATCACCTAACTGTGATAAAGATGCTAATACAACAGCGTTTACAGAATTGGGAATGTGTGCTGCATGGAGAGAGTAGCAATTGGCTAAATCCAAGGAGCAGAAGATACATGTGCGTGCATAGGAAACCCTCTGAGGCATTATGCTCTGTCCTGTAGGGTCTCTACGAGTCGAAACTGGCTCAACAGCACAACAATTCGTGGTTGCTTAATGGTAAAACTAGTAGTTGCAAGTCTAAGGTATTCTTAGAGCAAAGCTTTAATTTTCTGTGTTTTGCTTTTAAATATTAATAATATTTAATAGTAAAACTAATTGACATTTTCATTTTAATTTTACTTAAATGTAATTTTTTTTTTCTGCTGAGTCCTTTTCAGAATCATTATGCCATGTTTTATGATATATCTGTCCAGGAGCATTATTCAAAAAAGTTTAGATATATGCAAAGTCATATTACAACATCAAGGAAAAAGTAGGGGAACAGATTAATTTCATTTAGACTTTCAGTGGTGGTGGGCCAGTAGACACTGTAACCTCTTTGTATACGGGCAGTTCATTCATGTGTAAAGAATTCCTGAAAAATGTTTACGAGTTGAAACAGGTTCATATGAAAGTTAGACAGTTATAAAATGGCTTTTATTTTCATTAAAAAACCTGTAAAAAATAGAAAGAAAATCCTTAATTATACCTAATGCTTTAAACAGAATTAGTGACTGTATTTCTAGTATGTTATACACATTCTTTAATTAATTTTCGTAATTGAGTCCATAGTTGGATTTTTAGCTTCTCAGTGACATGTCCATCAAGTTGATGTATGACTCATAAAGACCCTGTAAGACGTAGTAGAACTGCCCCGTAGGGTTTCCAGGGCTGTAAATCTGTGGAAGCAGACTGTCACATCTGTCTTCCATGGAGCGGCTGGTGGGCTTGAACCACCACCTTTTGGTTTGCAGCTGAGCACCTTAACCACTGCACCACCAGGACTGTAACTATATGTCCAGTGTGTATGAAATTGAGAGGTTAAAAATTCACTGCTTTAAACAAGCTTAATGAGTTTTATCTTTGTCTCAATTGCTTTAAGACTGAGAACTAAGTTCTTTATCACTAGCATTAATTTTCCAATTATGTATATAAAATAATGACAGTGCAGTGAATGATGTAATTGGCAATGACATATGTGGTAGGAAACAAGAACTCCAATTTCTAAACATCTTCTTGTGGTATTTAACAGTTTCCTCACTTTGCTTACAATCTCTTTCCTTTGAGAACGTGTAATTGTAACATTGTTTGAGAGCATGTTAAAAGGGAAAAAAAAAAAGAAAAGAAAAGTACGGGTGGACTTGAAGGCTGCTGTTAATTGCAAAACGAAGTAGGGAAACGACTCTTCTGAGATCTGGTATTCAGGCCTGAACAAGTTCTGTGGTAGAGAATAGTGTTGACATCTTAGTTTTCTAAACCTACCACGAAGCTTATGGTGCAGCTGCTATTTAAAGAGATATAATAGGAGCTGAAACTCTAATCAATAAACAGCCCTCTTCTTGAGTTTCAGCCTCTTCCCTCCTGACCTCCTCCTGTTCACCAGGCAAAGCTGTTATAGCCGCAGGCAGCTGGCCACTGATGCTCCTTGCCTTTCTTCCCTGGCACTCTCCCATTCCTTGTGCTTCACTTGGCCCGGGGCGACTACTTGGCTCTGGAGCTACCAAAGTCAGAGTTGGCTTCTTTTGATTAGCCTCAGTGTTACACAGAATTTTGAAATTTTATAATGTATTTTATACCAATTATATTCATATTATAGCAATAATAGCTGAATTCTTAGTATCGGGTAACCATGTGAATGAAAATATAGATACTTCAATTCACAAATCATGTTTTCTTTATGATTTTTTTAGATGATTAGTACTCATGTAGTACTATGCACCTATATTGTGGTTGTTTTCCGCTCTCCCCTTCCATTCAGCTTTTTATAGATAGGCATGTAGAAATAATTTATAAAATACTTCATTTATATAGCAAATTACCTAAATTATATTCCGGTTGTGTAAATTTGAGGACAATAGCTTTGTCTTGTTTACCACTATGTCATCAACACCTGTGGAAACAATTGAACAGTCTAATATAGAAAGTTTGAGAGTAATTGCTTTACGTCTGAAGAATGCCATGTTTTAAAATTAAGAGCATGGCCTTAAGAACTGGAGATAGAATGTGAACTTTGGGAAGAAACCTTTGAAATATATAAGTTGTTGAAGAACCCTTAGCCAGCTGGATTCTTTCTCACCTCAGCTCTCCAAAGTAGTGGATTTTGGACCTCAGATAAGTATTGTTACCTGCTTTAATTTTTATCTAAGCTGGCAGTGACAGTGGTCACAATGCAGAACTTTGGCCTAATGTTCTTCAGCTATAGATGTGATTGTGGCATAGTCAAGCCTTTCAAAATGGGATTGTCTGCCTCACTCAGTTTCTAAGCCTTTGGGCAGTGTCTTTTTGCATTAAGAACCGTTCAAGAACAAAAGTCCATTCCTCCTAAAATCTGTGTACTTCATATATTAAGTGTACATTGGATATGTGTTTTCAAGTAGAAGCAATTTTTGAAAACCTGGGAAAATCTGATAGGATCCACAGTACTCTAAATTAATCCACCTTTATCTGCAGGCCATTATAAAATCATAAATCACACGGGAATCTCTGCCTAAGTGCCAGGTTTTCTTTAGGCCTTAATATTGGCTGTGAACTTGTAAAACCATTAGAGAACTCTAAAAGCAGGAGTTCTTCACTTAGTAACTGGCCCAAGGGGTATTATAATCTTCCTAATTCTTATAATTTTCCAAACCATTGTACTAGATTGTCAGGTTCTACAAGGACAGATATTGGAACTGTATTATTCTCTGTTGTATCCCTGGGGCCTAGTGCAGTAACCTTCCATATGAAGGGGCCCAGTAAATGTTTGTTGAGCGAGTAAATCAATAAATGAATGAATTCTTTTTTAGGAAGGACCTTAAAATTCACTTCAACCAAAATTCCCAAGAGTGCCAACCTCATAATTAAGTTAAACTCTGACTCTGTAACAGAGGTGATTAATTGAAGTTAGAAACAGGGAAAATTAATAGTACTGTGTTTGTTTTGTTTTCTTCTTACAGTTCTATACACCATTGAGTAAGGTGATGTGACCTAAAACATTTGGGGTAGAATGGAGCCATAAACACAAAAGATGAGAACATTATGAATGGTCCCAAAGAGAAAAGCAAAGAATTTAAATTTTAGGACATAGGCTATTTGAGAAAAGGTTTAAAAAAAATTTTTTTTTGAGACTTTATATCTTCAGAAAACATAGGTAGTTTAATATCTCCGCTATTTGGATTCTGACCCTAGTTAATGCGTAATAGTCATGCCACTTGCAGACAATTTGTATTTAACCAGAGTTAAGATGAGATCACTTCAGCAGTTGTCGTGTATCTTTCTTAGAGCTGCCATAACAAAATACCACAAAGTGGGTAACTTTAAAGAACAGAAATTTGTTTTCTCACAGTTCTAGAGGCTAGAAGTCTAAATCAGGGTCTTGGCCATCTCAGTTGTTTCTGGAGCTTTGAGTGAGGAACTATTTTCTACCTCTCTCCTAGTTTCTGGTATCTGCCAACAAATGCTGCTATTCCTTTGTTGCTTATACGTGCATTTGCTTCCATCCTCACAAGGCACATCTGTCTTCCTGTGTGTGCCACTGTTTCTGCAGCTTTCCTTCTCTTTTGTAAAATGTCACTCAGAAGGAATTAGAATTAGAATCCACCCTACTTAGATATGACTTTGTTAATTTAACTGATAACATCTGCAAAGGAAAACTTTATTTCCCCGAACAAGGTCACGTTCACCACTGTAGGAGTTAGGACTTCAACATACCTTTTTGGGGAACCCAACTCAGTCTGTAACACCATGTAACTAGGACCTTCAAACACAAAAAGGAAAAGGAAGAATAAAAGGGAAGGGGAGAATATTTCAATGTATAGTAGATGAGAAATCTCAAGTTAGAAGTCAGAAGGAGGGTCAAGTATACTAACAACAATGAAATATGACCAAAGAGACCAGCTTCCTTAGAGAAAAGCAATAAATAATTCCAAAAACATAGGCATGCTTATTTGTGGGAGCAAAGAGTCCATAAATCTGTGAAAATTATTAATGGTCATGATGAATACCCTTATTGTCAAGAAAAGATTATGTTCATTAAGTCATTAAGAAGACAAGTAAGTCCATATTAACTTATGAAAGGTTTCCATTACGTGTAAAATATATTCTCACTTGAAAGACTAGGTTCTTGCCCTTTGTTAAAGAATACCATGCACTACAACAACAACCGCAAAGTTGCAACTAGTTAAAAATAACTGAAATGTAGATTATCAACAAGTTGCTTATGTTATAAATAATAACAGATGAAATAATTGAAATAGTATTTAAAATACCTTAGTAATTATAGCTCCACTGTGTTGTTAGTTAATACCTCAGGACATAATCACTTAGGGCATGGTTTATTGTTAACAGGAGTGAATAGAAATCTGCATTTCAGTTAGCCTATTTTATAATTTTGTATTTTTTCCAACTTCATATCAGGTCTGATTTAGTCATTTTTGACTCAGTGTGGGGCCAAAAAATATTTTTCTAAGAAGTGCACAATTTGTCGTTTTTGGTAACATCCTTGTATTTGCATTTTTAGATTATCTTCAATCATAAGCTGTTTTTTTTAATAAGGCTTACTTTAATTAACCAATAATTCAGTCTGTCCACTTGCTGGGGCCATGGTGGTGCAGTGGTTAAGAGTTTGGCTGCTAACCAGAAGGTCTGCAGTCCAAATCCACAGCCGCTCCTTGGAAATCCTATGGGGCAGTTCTGTTCTGTCCCGTAGGGTCACTATGAGTCGGAATTGACTTGACGGCAACAGGTTTGGTATTCACTTACCTGTGAGCAAGGAAACTGCAATACGCTGGAGTATGCTGCAAGTAGTAAGGATGCCTCTGCCATTCCTCCATGGTTTGGAACTCCCTCTCATCCCTCAGGTAACCTCGCATAACAGCCAAAGCGTGGCCATCTGACACAGGAGCTGAGTGGGGATGCCAGTGTCATTTCTTCTATTAAAGTAAAGCTTAATTTCTCGGTATAAAAATTAAAATCACATACAAATAGAAGTCCTGATACTGTCTTTCTACACTGATAGATGGAGTTATGTTTCCCCATTTTGAAGAGTAGCATAGAAGCCCTTTACAAATTAGCCTTGTTAAAACTAAAAGAAAATACTTGTGTTCATTAAGTATATAAGCTTTCAGAAATAAATCACTGAAATATAATAAAACCTTACTAATTTGAAATTCATGATTATTAACAACTTATCAAAAATTCATCTTTTCTGTAACTGATAAAAGGATTTTTAAACAAAAAATGTTAAGAAGCATTATAGTTGGGATAGTTAAACATTTAATAATAGAAACCTTAGGGAATTTTTAATTTTAAAAATCATTATACATGTTTACCATCCCAGAATTACTATTACCTACCATTTGCATGTGTGTTTTTACATTGCTGCTTTCAGAGTGGATGGTATTTTACATTGTATTTTCACTGACAGGGTGAAGATAAACTATGCATCTACTGTGGTCTTTGCATTTATTTTTAATATTTGTATGATAATTCATCAAGTTCATGTTTGCTATCTTGTTCCTCTTATGTCCTTACAGTGAAATTTATGGTTCCATGGCCAGGTCAAAGGGTGTGAATATTTCAATGCCATTGGTAAATATTTCCATTTTACTTTACAAAAAGGGTATGAAAGATTGCCACAAATAGTGTTCAGATTGTGTACCATAAAAGCTCACCACAAACAAAACACATGAGCCTGAGTCCTTCTCAATGTCTGTCTGTAATCACACAAGTAAATATTCTGAATAAACTTCTACAATTATTATTATTATTTTTTTTTAATAGAAGGTAGTGTTCTTTTCAAGCTGTGGTTGGTAATTAGAATTCTAAAGATGTCCCCCTTTGCCCTCAAAATTCCTGTCCCTTGTTTATCCAAACAACACTTATCTAGATACTACTGTGAAGGGTCTTTGCAGATATAATTAAGGTAACTAATCTTAAAGTGACCTTACAATAGTGAGATTGTCTGGGTGGGCCTAATCTAATTACTTTAGCCCTTGAAAGCAAAAAAAAACTTTCTCTAGATACAGCAGAAGAGGAGGGCAAAAGAAAGTGTCAGGGAAATTTGAAGCATGAAAAGGATTTGACATTCTATTGGCTTTGAAGATGGAGGGGGCCAAGAGCCAAGGAATGCAGGTAGCCTCTAGGAGCTGAGAATGACTCTTGGCTGACAGCCAGCAAGAAATCAGAGCCCTCAATCCTGCATCCACACAAAACTGAGTTCTGCCAACAACCTCAGTGAGCCTACAAGTGGATTCTTCCTCAGAACCTCCATGTAAGATCCCAGGCCAACTGATACCTCGATTTCAGCCTTATTTGACTCTAAGCAGAATAGTCAGCCCAGCCTGCTTGAATTGCAGACCCACAGAACTAGGTGGTGTTTTATAGTTTGTGGTAATTTGTTACACAGCAATACAAAGCTAATACATATGGTTAACTTGTTTTTGAGATGAGTAACTATATTCCTAGTGTATATTCCCATAGCATATTTATTGTATGCATGTGAAAATTGTTGAATTGCATCCATCCTGCCACTTTCTTCTATATTAGATACAGTGAGCATAGTGGTTAATAGTTCAGGCTGTTGATTGAAACTTTATTTTAATCCCATCTGAAATCACTATGTTATTTAACTGCTCTCAACCTCAGTCTCCTATAAAATGAAAGTAATAGTACCTACTCATGATGTTACCAATCACCAATCTGACACAAAGGGTTCTCGTCTTTTCCTGAGTAAGAATACACACAGAAGACAAACTTTATCTTCAGCAAGCTTTATTTTGCTGGAGTCAGCAGGGATCTAAGCCTCTCCAAAAGACTGACTCAAAAAGGGAAGCAAGGCTAGTTAGGGCTTATATGGGGTTGGTGGAGACAACAGAGTAACGAATATTTAGTGGGCTCCTTTAAAGGGGAGGGTACTTCTCAGAATGGCAGTTCGTGTTATTTAGGTTGCCCGGGCATCTGGCATCCAAGATGGAACCCACTAATATTCAAGATGGAGTCCTCTCGGCAGCCCTTGGTATCACTTCTTAATGGGATATAGCACAAGTGCACTGATCTTTGGCACTACATCACCATCTTCAGAGGGCTAAGGAAGGTTAAACAGCAGTCACACTTTGTACTTCTGCTCATGCAGGAGCCTGTAAAGGGGGAAGGGACTAGAAAAACACTAAGAAGGAGATAGGAATTCACAGGTTGTTCCAGCCTTATCTCATGTTGATGGGGTGTGGTTCCTGTTTACCCAACTTCTAGATGGTAATTTTTTAACAGCTCTTTTGTTCTACCAGCTCAGTTAACCCTATCTGTCTCAATGAGAATTTTATATTGCTGCTGTTGTGATGGTTGTCATTATTATTTGATCACGATGATGGTGATCAAGATGATAGTGACAACAAAGAATGTTGCCAATAAGAGCAGAAATCTGTGCGTTCACTTCAGGCTGTGGCTGAGATATTTTCGCTTAAATCTCTTATCTCTCCCTGACCTCTGTATGTGGGCAGCTCTGAGTTATCCTTTCAGTTTTTATTTTCCCAGATATTTTGCTTAGAAACTGGATGTCCTTGCCTTTCTCATGAAGCCTGCCTTCCCCCATCTCCATTCTCAAAGTTCCTCAGAGGAATTCTCTAAGATGTTAACATATACTTGAAAAGGGAGCTTCTTAGCAAAACAAATTTGGGAAAACACTGACACTGAACTTAAAAAATTAAATTGAATTTCTTAGTTATGTATCTATTATACGGTTACATGCTTGTAATTCTTCAAGAAGAGGACACAGTTTCCCACATTTATCGACCCGTTGACTAAGGAGCATCTTGTAAGACTGTTTCATGAAATGCACTTTCATGAAAGCTCTTCTATCAGATATAAATCATTAACTCCATGAATGAATCCCTGTCTTAGCTTTTCCTTGTTCAAGCTTGATTTTTCTTTGTCTACTTAGTGCAGATTATTTAGTTTTATGAGTAACTTTTAATCATTGTACATAATCTTTCTCTTCATAAATTTTTTGGTTCTTTATTGACAAAATAATTGAGGGGAAGCTGTCGTCTGGCTGTTACAATATTACAATCAAAACCAATTTCCAACCAGTTAGAATTACAAGGATTTGTGACATATATAGAAATGAAAGGGATTATATGAAAAGTGCTAAGAATGGGTTGCTTAACATCAAATAATAAGCCAAGTCTTAGGTCAGAGTCAGGAATTTTCTGTTTTAACCTTTTTTCTGCTGCTTCCTTGAAGAAATGATTGAGACAAAAGGACAGGTGGAACTAATGATTTTTATGTGGCCCAAGGTATCTCTTGGAAACCCTTGGTGGCATAGCGGTTAGGTGCTACAGCTGCTAACCAAAAGGTCAGCAGTTCGAATCTACCAGACACTCCTTGGAAACTCTATGGGGCAGTTCTGCTCTGTCCTCTAGGGTCGCTATGAGTCGGAATCAACTCGATGGCAGTGGGTTTGGTTTTTTGGTAAGGTATCTAGTAATAGAGCTTACCTACATATTTGTCACCTGTTTTTTTGTTTTTTTTTTTTTAACATATTTGTCACCTGTCAGCCTTAAAAGTTGTCTTTCAAAAAATCTCTCATGAATTCAGGGAGTAACAGTATGCTGTTTATATACTGACTGTCAAAAATGCATTTCCTTTTTGTTTCTCCCCCTCCCCCCAAAAAAATATGAGACAAAAATCTGTTTTTCTCTCTCCCATACTTCCAGCCAGCAGGGATAATAAATAAATAAGGCCTAGATCATTAATTTCAGTGTGTTTTAACCATAGAACCTTTTCTTCAGATGAAACATTTTAGGGAAGCCCACCATTTCAAGCAAACACATCACTATTCTGGTCAAAGAGTTTAAGAGAAGTTGAAGCTTCTCAGTATCTCCTGTATCTGCCTTGTTGGCCCTTGAAGAGATGCTGTGGAATACCTCCGGCTCTGTAGCGCACACTTAACAACAACAACAAAAAAAAAACACGTTTGTAAACTGCATTCTTGGGTAAATATTGCTAAAATTTTTTATGTAAGGAGCAAAAAGTTTTACTTAGAGACTTTTAACATGTCTTGAGAAGTACAAGATGATGTTGACTTTGGCAGCTTGCCAGACAAAATTGTGTAGGAAATAAAATCCTGTATTTCCTTATTAAACTACTTAGCTAGCAGAATGGGAATTGAGGGGGAGAGGGTAAAAAAAAAAAAGTATGATCTAATAATATAGCTGTTTTGCAAAAATGAACAAAGAAAATAGTGAGGTAAGAATGGCATAGGAAATTTAAGTAGGAAGTTATGATTTGAACTAGCTATATGTCTTTAATAAGATTTTTTTCTTTAAGACTTTACCATAATCTAACGATGGAAAATATTGTAAAACGAAGGTAGAGAGAAGCCTATGAATTTCTAATTTTAAAAAATATTTATAAATAATGCAGCTTTAAGATTCTGTCTATAAATTTGTCAAAAGTGAAAATGTGCTGAGGAGTGTAAATGAATATTTCAAAAAGGCATTGAAATGTAGAGTCTCCATAACTGAAATAAATTTTTTTAGCCAAACTTTGTTTTCTAATCAGTGTGTTTCATCACTTTTCAGAATGTAAATGAAAAGGGTAGAGCTGATAGACTGAAAATAGAAACCAGTCTAACAGTATTTCATTTTTTGTCCTTCAGAAAGTTTTTTGCCTACTGACTAATCAACCTTTTGATCTCTTACATAGATTTTCCTTTTTAGAACAAACTGATTTTTCCAAATATTTATTTTGTCAGCATTAATGTCAGATCAGACATGACCAGTAAATTCAGCCATTCCTTTTTTTTGTCATAAGATACAGTGATAGGTTTTTTTATTACTCAGTCTTTTTGAAATAACATTTTCCATGTCAAAAAATGGCCATCGGATATAGAACTTAATAAAACCCTAAAGCCATAAAACGTGCGTTTAGCAAAATGTGTTCAAATGTCCCGTTCAGAATAGTCTTCAGAGAACACAAACACATATTCCAGCAGTGCTGCCTTCAACCACAAAATTTATTGAAACTATTTAATGAAGTTGTTCTGAACACCTACCGCACATTCCTTTTGAGCCTTCTTAATGGTGGTAAATCATAGCCTATTGTAGTTAAATTTGATGTTAATTTTTGGAGAGATGTTACTGTTGAAAATGATACAGCTGGGATAAGCCCCAGTTTGGTGTGGGAAGAGAATGAAGCATCAAAGGTATAACTGGAGAAGAGCTATCTGAGCATTATAGGTGCCTTGGAAGGAAATTTAAGGAGCATATCCTAACAAAGGCTGCTAAACAGGACAGGTGGGGGCAGGTGGGAGATTCAGAGATGGGATCCCAAAGGTAACCTTGCTTTATAATATTCTTAGTTAATGCCCTGTGTATGCAATACTAGGTACTATAAACTGAAGTAAGAAATAAAATGTCCCCTGGGATACAGGGTTGTAACTATATTAGTCATTGGAATCTAGAAATTCTTTGCAGGCAGCTGAGACAGCTTTTTGGAAAGGAAAAGACAGAGAAGAGTATCTGCTTGGTAACTTTTCTGTTCTCATGAGGCCGAACTGTACACCTTACAATTGAATTCTATTAGGTATCTTTTTGAATTTAAAATCAATCTTTTACTTAAGATTAAGTGGTTTTCTGTTGTAACTGTTAAAAACAATCAGAAACCAAAGAAATTGAAACATAAGGTTTATTCTGAGCAGTTATTCTATATTCATATAGGAAGACCATTCTGATTACCAAAAAAAAGCAAATGGCTCGAAGTAGGCTCGTTACAGTGAAGCTTATGAAGAGAAGAGGAAGGAGAATAGAAGATCAACCATTGGCTAATCTTAACATGATTGACTGAACCCTGTCTCTCCCCCTCCCTCTCTTGAACAGAAGTCAACTGATACCAGATTACTAGGTGGTCTCTGACCTGGCAGCTAAAAATTTGGTTTTATGGATAACAAAAAACTTTAAAATCAAAGTAAGATGTCTATTATTAATTTTTCTCTTTGACATAACTGACCATACCAGACTTAAGACAATGATTCCGTAAACCTTAGTCTTCATCATCACTACCTATGCATGGAATCTTAGATGATCCAGATAGAGTCTGTGAACTACCCCAAATTATATCAAAATGTGACTTGTATGTGTATTGCTTTCTAGGGGGAAAGGCCATGTAATGAGCAGAACATTTTACTTAGAGTCTCTTAACATGCCTTGAAAAGTTTAAGACGAAGTTGCCTTTGGCAGCTTGCCAGACAGAAAATTGTGTGGGAAATAAAATCCTGTATTTCCTTATTAAACTACTTAACCAGCACAGTGGGAATCAAGGGGCAGAAGATAAAAAAAATATGCCTCATGCAGAAGCCCCTGCACCCTAAATGACAGAGTCTCTCCATTCTGCCTCCATATGGAGACAGTGAAAGACGCCCATTGGTTTATTATCGTTGGATTTGAAAGTGCCATAACTATGCCAGTTTTCACCCTATATGTGGCACATTGAAAAAGGTGAACCTTAGAGCTTTGCTGCTGTTAGCTATATATTAGCAATCTGGCAGAGTAGATTTCAGTGAAATTTAAAATTTTCAGGAAGTTTGTCCCTTAAGAAAATTCCCTAGGTAGTATTTTTTTTCCTAATAAGTCTAAACTTTTATTCATTTAGTTATTAGCAATTGGCAGTTGATATAGAAAAGTTCGAATTGGGCAAGGGTATGATATTTTATCCCACTAAGAACCTATCTAAAATTTTAGAATTACGATGATCTTTATAGGTCATCTAGTTCTACCCTTTTGTTTTACAGATGAGGAAATTGAGACGCAAAATGGATAAGTAAAATTTCCGTGATTACTTAGCTAATTAGTAGTAAAATCTAGATAAAGACAGATTTCTGTGGCTTATCTGTCTCTGGAGCCTTTTTTACTATATAAAACTTTTGATAGTTATAACTTCTTTATTTCTTGTCCCCATCTATGATGTGTAGCTAATTCACTTGATCTTTGTACAGCCCTATGAGGCAGGTGGTATTTTTCCCTTCCAGTAACTATAGTAACTGTCTTCTACTTCTTTGAAGAAAGTACATGTTGATTGTTGTATGACTACATATAAGTCAGTTTGAAAAATACTGCTGTATACATGTGGGTACTTATTAATGGTTTTTTGTTGTAAGTTGCTGTCAAGTCAGCCCCCGACTCACGGCTACCCGATCACAATGAGATCAGACCATTGTGATCCATAGTGTTTTCACTGGCTGATTTTCAGAAATAAGTCACCAGGCCTTTCTTCCTGGTCTTAGTCTGAAACCTGTTCAGCATCACAACAGCATGCAGACTTCCACTGACAAATGGTGGCTGTGCTTAAGGTGCATCCTGCATCAGCAGCATGAAAGGTGAGAATTCTGCCACTGAACCACCACTGTCCTTTTATTTATGAGAGTGGAATTGAATTTTCAAATCTTGGGTAAATCAGTAAAAGAGCTGTTTCAGGTAATATTTTCTTCTCTGTGTTCAAGGGAAAATGATGAGAGGCTTTTTTTGTTTTTAATTGCTTTTAAATTCAAGATCAGATTTTAAACGGTGTTAAAGGCAAAAGGAACAATAAGTGGCATTGTAGACCTTTAAAAAGACTACATACAATACAGTGAAATCTGTGACTGGACACTTCAAAAGGCACTTCAGTGAGTTTCAGAGATTCTATGACAAGTCCACACCTACTTGGAAGATACACCTTTGTGCTTCCTATGCTTTGACCAGAATGATAGTCACCCACTTCAACAACCCTCCCCTTTATTCTCCACTGTCCATCTCCCATTTTCTCCTAGAAAAAGCCTGCTTATCTTTCAGGTCTCAGCTGTGGGTGTTCTTTCTCTTTAGTGTTGCTCTGCTCCTATAACATTTTATACACTCCTCTACTGTACACTCAGTGTTGTTTTCACATTATATATTTTTATGTGTGTCGCCTTCACTAGACTGAGTTCCTTGAGCATTATTATTGTTGTTGGGTGCCCTTGAGTCGGTTCCAACTGATAGCAAGTCTGTGTACAACAGAACGAAACTCTGCAGTCCTGCGCCAGCCTCACAATCATTGCTGTGTCTGAACCCGTTGTTGCAGCTACTGTGTCAGTCCATCTTGTCAAGGGTCTTCCTTTTTTTCATGGCCCTGTACTTTACCAAGCATGATGTCCTCCTCCAAGGACTGATCTCTCCTGATAACATGCCCAAAGTACATAAGATGAAGTCTTGCCACCCTCACTTCCAAGGAGCATTCTGGCTTTTCTTCTTCCAAGATGAACTTGTTTGTTCTTCTGGCAGTCCCTGGTATATTCAGAATTGTTCTCCAACACCATCATTCAAAGGCATCAGTTCTTCAGTCTTCCTTATTCATTGTCCAGCTTTTGCATGCATGTGAGGCAGTTGAAAACACCATGGCTTGGGTCAGACACACCTTAGTCCTCAAAGTGACTTCTTTGCTTTTCACACTTTAAAGAGGTCTTTTGCCACAAATATCCCCAATGCAAAACGTCCTTTGATTTCTTGACTGTTGCTTCCATGGGTGTTAATTGTGGATCCAAGTAAAATGAAATCCTAGACAACTTCGATATTTTCTCCATTTATCATGATGTTGCTTTTTGTTTTATGTTGAGGTATAATTCATGCTGTAGTCTATGATCTATGATCTCCATCAGTAAGTGCTTCAAGACCTCTTCACTTTCAGCAAACAAGGTTGTGTCATCTGCATATCACAGGTTGTTAATGAGTCTTCCTGTAATCCTGGTTGCTGTGATGCTGGAAGCTATGCCACAGGTATTTCAAATTCCAGCAGGGTCACCCATGGGGGACAGGTTTTGGCGGAGCTTCCAGACTAAGACTAGGAAGAAGGACCTGGCAGTCTGCATCTGAAGAAAATTGGCCTGTGAAAAGCTGGAGCATTAGGACTCTTGCTCAACTTACTACCTCAAACTCCTAGCAGAGAGGCTGGCAGGCACGATAGGTATTCAATAAGTGTTTGTCAAATTGTAGATATGTGTACATTTAAAGCTATTTTTTAAAATGGTATTAAAGTACTTGGATTTTTTGTAGAAGGTTTGAAGTACTATTCAGATAAATATCAAATTATAATCTATAATCAAAGATTAAATAATTTTATTAGCTATATATTATTGTTATAAATTTCTGTTTTATTATTATCATTGCTTTTCAAAATCCCTTATTTCTGTGTCTACAACTTGGGTTTCAAGTTAACAGCTCCCATAGCTGTAATATTTTCCATATCAAAAATTAGATCTGACAAAGGTTTGATTGTATTCTATAAGTGAAAGATACTCTGAAATACAATGTGGCTGCCAAGATACCATACTATAGTTTCCAGATCCTTAAACTGCAGTGAGGATCACTAGGTGAAGAGGTCCTAGTCAAAAAAAAAAAGTTCTGTTACACTGCTTGGAGCCCTTGTGGCGTAGTAGTTAAGAGTTCGGCTGCTAACCAAAAGATGAGCAGTTCAAATCCACCAGCCGCTCCGTGGCAATCCTAGGGGGCAGTTCTCCTCTGTCCTATAGGGTCACTGTGAGTCAAAATTGATGGCAATGGGTTTGGTTTTGGTTTCTGTCACACTATTTATTACTTTTGTTAAGTGATTTACCTTTTTTTTTTTTTTTTGCTGTTTGTTTTCCTAAGTCAAAATTATTTTTGAATTGAAGATATGTAGCAACTGTGTTAACTACCATTTAACTTGCAAATAAGAGCAAGAAGTTTTCCCAACCAAGTAAATTGGTAACTGTAAGAATTTGCATAAGTAATAATACCGTTTGTTGAAATTTTCTTGGGGTGAAACAGAAGTGTTGGTACCAGGATTTAGTCTTCATAACTGACTTTGATTCCATACATAAAAATTATCCTGATTCGAAAGTATTGATGTATTTTGAACTATGTAATTAAAAATCCTATAATGGTTTTAAGATTTTAATAAGATTGTTCAGATTAAGTCTAAGAGAATCTAGGATAACTCTGCGTAATGTTAGTATAAAGTATTTCTTTTGCAGAAAAATTTTTTTTTTATTTTTATTGTGCTTTAAGTGAAAGTTTACAAATTAAAAGTCAGCCTCTCACACAAAAACTTATATACACCTTGCTCTACATACTCCCAGTTGCTCTCCCCCTAATGAGACAGCCCATTCCCTCCCTCCACTCTGCCTTTTCATGTCCATTTTGTCAGCTTCTAACCCCCTCTACCCTGTCATCTCCCCTCCAGGGGAGAGATACCAACATAGTCTCAAGTTTCCACCTGATCCAGGAACCTCACTCCTCACCAGCGTCCCTCTTCATCCCATTGTCCAGTCCAATCCCTGTGTGAAGAGTTGGCTTTGGGAATGGTTCCTGTTCTGGGCCAACAGAAGGTCTGGGGGCCATGACCACTGGGGTTCTTCTAGGCTCAGAAGGACCATTAAGTCTGGTCTTTTTAGAAGAATTTGGGGTCTGCTTCCCACTGCTCTCCCCTTGCAGAGAAATTTTAAGCACTAATTAAAATGGGAAAACTGGGTGATGCAGTTTTATTTTAGGCACATCTGTATAAAGTACAGGTATGCATCGCTTAAAGTCCACTATAAAAAAAAAACATTCCCCTCCAGTCCATTGCAACTCATAGCAACCCTATAGGACAGGATAGTACTGCCCCCATAGGATTTCCCAAGAGCAGTTGGTGGATCTGAACGGCTGATCTTTTGGTTAGCCGCTGAGCCCTTAGCCACCACGCCACCAGAGCTCCGACATCCACTATAGATAGGTTCTGTGAAATAGGACATTATGTGATTTGGACTTGGATGTTGTGTGAACACCTGGGTCTGCTGGGCCTTGCGGCTGCAGACACCTTACGTGAGCGCTAGGCCCGTAGTCCTGTGAAGGTCATGGTGGGAAGGCCCCAGATGGGGGTCTGAACAACAGGGGAGTGCCCCTACCCCAGCCAGGCCTGCGATGCCTGCCACCTTGGGCACTAGGGGAGAGGATTGGTCACTCACTCCTCCCAGCAGCAGAGCACTTGTTCTTGTCGGTGGGGGGCAGCAGGATGGGCTTCCTGCCAAGTGGGACTATGGGAAAGTGTTAAAAATACGAGTAGTGTGTTTAAACTCTCAGGGAGCTAAAGTGTCACCTTAAAGCAAAAACACAGCAAGGGGAAAAGGGAGAAACAAAAAGCATTTCTGGCCAGGGTGGCCTCATGCATATCTGTAATTTTTGTCATTTATGGCTGGGCAAGATTTATGACCCTGTGCACCAAAGCTGTAAACAGAGCACAAAACAGCAAACACTTGCTCTGTATGGCATATCGAAACAGCACAACATAAAAGGGGGAGCGCGCCACGTAGGAGGTGAGAGCTAGCCACAAAAATGTGCTTCCCAGCATTTTCTCTTCAGACCTGCAGGTCTGATGTGGCATTTGAAGAAACAAACAAAAAAGACCATTGCCATGGAATTGAGTCCGACTCAAGAAAGAAGGTGTGGGTCAGTCAGCCTGTATTTTCTCCTCCAAACTGCTGACACAACTGTCACCACCTTCTCTGCTAATCCAGCTGCTGGCAAGGCTAGCTCACCCATGAGAACCTGCCTGAGGAGGGGACGGTGCAGGCTGAGGGTGTCCAATCTGGGGCACCTGGGGTTCATACCTATCCACCAGCACCACACAAGGCAAACACAGGGACTAGACCTCCTGAGTCTTGTGAGCTGAGGTGGACCGAGATTGGGAGTTTGGGCCTGGGCCTCCATCTCCACATACTAGGTAGCTTCCAGGCCATGCACAATAGCCGGGCAGAAGTGGGGCTCCGCCCTCAAGACAGGGTCCATCGTGCTGGCACTCAGACACCTGAGTGCTCCATCCCACAGACATACATACAGTTAGACGTTGCCCAAAGGGACATTACGTGACACATGCCTGTATTTTAATTATTTTGTTTAAAGAGAATTTCTAGAATGCTTATATTCAAAAAGGGTATAAGTGGCTTATAAAAACAAATATAATTTTAAAATATGAAAAATATTGCAAATGAGGAAAATGAAAAAAGTACGAAGGATAACATGGAACTGCTGGTAAGGGTAGTATGAACAATACCTACTGAGGGAAAAAGGTGGTGACATTTTTGTGGCCAGCTCTCACCTCCTACGTGGCGCGCTCCCCCTTTTATGTTGTGCTGTTTCGATATGCCATACAGAGCAAGTGTTTGCTGTTTTGTGCTCTGTTTACAGCTTTGGTGCACAGGGTCATAAATCTTGCCCAGCCATAAATGACAAAAATTACAGATATGCATGAGGCCACCCTGGCCAGAAATGCTTGTTTAGAAGTGAGCTACAAATTTAGCTCATAAATGTAATAGAAAGTGCTACATTCCTTCCAATTAAATTTTCTTTCCATTTGACAGCTTTTTATTTCTGTGAAATGAAGAAACCTGAAAAATTTTAAAAGAAGGCCTCATTTTTTATTCCTTTTTTTTTTTTAATCTGGTTACTTTTAATTTTAAAAAGTGTTGTTTGTATTAACATGTAATGGATAGATTCTTGTTTCTAAAGTGAATTAAATATTTTTAAACTTTAGTTTTAAATTCTAATAGGATAACTGTTGTTAGATACAACCCATTTAAACAAAAGCTGTATGGGGCTTTCAGTAAATTTTAGATGTGTAAAGGGATCCTGTGGCTGAAGAGTTAGAGAATATTTTTGATCTTTTTTATTCTCAAATATTTAAATTTTTTCTTACCCTTGCAGTTTTCCTTGTATGAAATAAAATATCTGTTTTTAGGTTGCTACAAGCCTCAGGAAAGATCAGATTACTTGATGTTGGCAGCTGCTTCAACCCATTTCTGAAGTTTGAAGAATTTCTAACTGTTGGCATAGATATTGTACCTGCTGTAGAGGTAGGTGTGCATAGTTTTGTTTTGTTTCAGACTTGAGTATTTTACATGTATATTTATGA